>NW_021963648.1:0-67030 GCF_901765095.1 Microcaecilia unicolor | reverse complement strand
TTCTGGTAGTGTTACATATCCAATGACAAATAAGGGCAAGAATGAATGGGTCATCTGTGCATCGCAATCTCGTGAACTGGGAGGAAATAACATGGAAATCTAGTGTGTTTATCCGAGCCGATAAGAGATGCCATCTCCTGCGCTCTTTGTGTGCTAGAGGTTTTCATTGAAAAATATACAGAGAACATCTTTTAACAGTTAAGTGATGAGATCGTCTGTCTGCGAAGTCAGACAGAAAGACTATTGTACTACATTCCTTCATTACGTATTATGGAAGTTGAAAAAGAGGCTTCTTGAAATTTATAGGGTTGAAGCCTAGTGCTCAGTTCATCTCCTTTGTGTGTATGGAATGTAAATGAAATGTAAATACCTTTGAAACATTTAATTTGTAATTAGCTGGTGATGGGCTGGACCCTAGCGTAAAAGTGGCTTCTTTTTCTCCTCCTACTACTATTACTTATCACTTCTATAGTGCTACAAGGCATACGCAGCGCTGTACACCATACATGAAAAGACAGTCCCTGCTCAAAGAGCTCACAATCTAAAAATGGAATGTTGCTAGTGGAATAGCAACATTCCATATAGAATCTCCAATAGTAGCAACATTCCATGTAGAATCTCCAATAGTAGCAACATTCCATGTAGAATCTCAAGTAATAGCAACATTCCAGAATCTCAAATAGTAACAACATCCCATGTTCCATTGCACTAACCACTAGGCTACTCCTCCACTAGCAACATTCCATCTAGAAGCCTGCCCTTGCAGATCAGGACGTCAGACTCACAGAAACAGAAGCCTGCGCGGCTGCGTTGCTGATCTGCAAGGGCAGGCTTCTACATTACTACTACTACTTATCACTTCTATAGCGCTACAAAGCATACGCAGCGCTGTACACCATACATGAAAAGACAGTCCCTGCTCAAAGAGCTCACAATCTAAATAGGACAGGCAGACAGACAGAACAACTAAGAGGTAAGGGAATTAAAGAGGTGGGGATAAAAGGGTACAGGGCAAGTGAGTAGTTGTTAGGAGTCAAAAGCAGCAATAAAGAGGTGGGCTTGTAGCCTGGATTTGAAAACGGCCAAAGACGTACAGGCTCGGGAAGTCTATTCCAGGCGTGAGGTGCAGCGAGATAAAAGGAACAGAGTTTGGAATTAGCAGTAGAGGAGAAGGGGACAGACAAGAGAGATTTATCCACAGAGTGGATGGAGGAGTGGCCTTGTGGTTAGGGTGGTGGACTTTGGTCTTGGGGAACTGAGGAACTGAGTTTGATTCCCACTTCATGCACAGGCAGCTCCTTGTGACTCTGGGCAAGTCACTTAACCCTCCATTGCCCCATGTAAGCCGCATTGAGCCTGCCATGAGTGGGAAAGCGTGGTGTACAAATGTAACAAAAAAAAACATACTGGAGTGGGGGGCGTAGGGAGAGACAAGAGTGGAGAGGTACCGGGGGGGGGGGGGGGGGGGGGGCGGTAGAGTGAATGCACTTATAGGTCAATAAGAGAAGTTTGAATTGAATGCGGAAACGGATAGGGAGCCAGTGAAGTGATTTGTAAGCTCTTTGATTTATGAAGAAGGCAGTGTTCAAATGATGCATGGTTTGCATAATAAAGGAGGTGATATTATTATTATTATTATTATTATTATTACATTTGTATCCCACATTATCCCACCTTTTTGCAGGCTCAATGTGGCTTACAATTCATCGTGGATGCTGGAAATAGAAAAGAATGTACATTTGGTTTTACAGCAAGTTTTGGGTACATGATGGTGAAATACATAATATTGGAAATAGAAAAGAGTATACATTTGTTTTAGCAGAAGTTTTGGTTACATGATGGTAAAATACATGATAGTGTTAAGCCATAGACATTAGGTGCATGATAGTGTGAAAGCAGAAGACATTAAAGAACATTCCTGGGTATCTTAAAGAAAGTAGAGTTACGCGTGTTGTTCTTTATGATATAGTTTGTCGAAGAGATAAGTTTTCAGGAGTTTGCGGAAATTGCGTGTGTAGAAGGACTTGTGTGTGTAGAACAGCATGCACACAAGTAGACTCTGTGCATATGCTTGCTAGAAGTAGGTAGACAGAAACATAGCACTTGCTTTTATGTAATATATGCATAAGTGTTCCTGGGGGTAGAGAAATATGTAGCAGAAGCCCAGAGCTGATCCAAGGTTTAGGCAAGATTAAGCAGCTGCCTAAGGCAGCAGCTTCTAAGAGGGGGCAAAGAATAGCAGCAGTCAATACAAAACAATACTTCCTGACAACAGCATCTGAGGCGTCGGAGACTCTGTTGACATTAACTGTAGTGACTGCGCACAGCTTTGCCTTCTAGTTCTGAGACCTGCTGGTCACTCTAGCACACAATCCTGACTGTGGAGCTACCAGCGTGGTGGTATCACCTTCCGCCATTATTCAAATCTACAACAGCATCTGAGGCTTTGCACCAAAAGGGCATGCCAAAGGGGCACATCCTGCCCCTTTGTGTGCCCCAAGGGGCACATCCCGCCCCTTTGTGTGCCCCAAGGGGCACATCCCGCCCCTTTGTGTGCCCCTTCGTGCGTGACTTAGGTCTCAACTTTGACCTAACTTTGCTCAAGAAAATCCAGTATGACTAAATGTCATTAAGATATTTCTATTAAATACACTGGGGCCGATATGCAGACCATAGGAGGGAGCCCGGCTAACTCCCATGCTTTGCGGTCAGCCTGGATATTCAATGCTAAGCCATTTCTGGTGACTGGCATTGAATATCCAGTTTATTTTTAGCCAGTTTTAAAGTTTTCAAAGATAGCCAGTTAACTTTAAACTGGTAAATATATACCAGCTATTCAATGTGGCCACTTACAATAGCCGGATATGAATTGAGTATTTGGTGAGAGCTAGCTATATTGTGTGATATAGCCATTGATCTCTTAGGGGCTAACCAGGAATATTCAGCAGGGGATAACCATCTGTTCCCCACTGAATATCGCCAGATAGCCGGTTAAGGGCTATTTAAGCGGCCAGGTGCCATTCCTGGCTGGTTAAATGGTTTTGAATTTGGGGGGACGACTGTGCTCTATATTTATCCCACAATGATGTGGAGGAGTGGCCTAGTGGTTAGGGTGGTGGACTTTGGTCCTGGGGAACTGAGGAACTAAGTTTGATTCCCACTTCAGGCACAGGCAGCTCCTTGTGACTCTGGGCAAGTCACTTAACCCTCCATTGCCCCATGTAAGCCGCATTGAGCCTGCCATGAGTGGGAAAGCGCAGGGTACAAATGTAACAAAAATAAAATAGATACTATTGGAGATTCTACATGGAATGTTGCTATTCCACTAGCAACATTCCATGTAGAAGGCTGCGCAGGCTTCTGTTTCTGCGCGGCCACACTGGTGATCTGCAAGGGCCGACTTCTACATGGAATGTTGCTACTGGAATCTCAAATAGTAGCAACAGTGGAGGAGTGGCCTAGTGGTTAGGGTGGTGGACTTTGGTCCTGAGGAACTGAGTTCGATTCCCACTTCAGGCACAGGTAGCTCCTTGTGACTCTGGGCAAGTCATTTAACCCTCCATTGCCCCATGTAAGCCGCCATGAGTGGGAAAGCGTGGGGTACAAATGAAAAAAAAAAATACACTACCGGTTGTTATGTTCTTTCTTTCTGTACTATATATCTAAATACCATGTTAATGCTTTCGAAGAGTTCTTCAACATCCCAGTGCTTGGTTTCTCAAGACAGAGACTAAGAAGAGTTGGTACTAACGCTGACTCTCACTCAGAACACCAGTTCCATAAGAACAATTACTTTCAGAAAACTCGCCATAAATTACTCCACATAACCTATACTAACAGTAAAAACTGCATCCAATTTTAAATCTAAGCGACAACTTCTAAATATCCAATGTACCAATATTAACACTAACATTTTTCTGCCTAATCCCATGGGTTACATTAATCCCTGCTCTGTAGTTAATAAATCTGATATAATCAGGGATTGGATTACTGAGGATGACTTGGGCCTAGTTTTCATCACAGAAACTTGGTTACAATGCAAAGAAGACCCAGCTATAAATGATCTCCCCCCCCCCCCCCCCCCCCCGGGCATAAATTACTGCATCTTCCCAGAATCACAAAAGGGAGGGAGGGGATATTATGATCCTCTATAAATCCTTTTTCATAACTGAATTAATCTCAGACCTCTCCTTACCCAGCCTTGAGATACTTGGCTGCAAAATTGAAGATGATACACTAGCCAACCATCTGAGCGTTGTTGTCCTTCCTCCAGGTAGTTGGGCTGAAGGCCGAAACAACATTTATCGAGTTTGTGTCTAATATGTGCTTAAATGCTTCAAAGACAATTCTCATAAGGGACATAAATTTACATCTAGACATCTCACAGCCCAAATACCAAAGAACTTAGAGGCCCTTTTACTAAGTGCATAGATGCCTAGATTGTAAGCTCTTGTAGCAGGGACTGTCTTTTTGTGTATGGTGTACAGCGCTGCGTATGCCTTGTAGCGCTATAGAAATGATAAATACTACTACTACTACTACTTGACATTTCTAAAGCGCTACTAGGGTTACGCAGCGCTGTACAATTTAACATAGAAGGACTGTCCCTGCTCAAAGAGCTTACAATCTAAAGGACACGTGAACAGTTAGTCTGATAGGGGCAGTCAAATTGGGGCAGTCTAGATTTCCTGAAAGGTAAGAGTTAGGTGCCGAACGCAGCATTGAAGAGGTGGGCTTTAAGCAAAGACTTGAAGATGGGCAGGGAGGGGGCTTGGCATAAGGGCTCGGGAAGGCTGTTCCAAGCATAGGGTGAGGCAAGGCAGAATGGGCGGAGCCTGCAGTTGGCGGTGGTGGAGAAGGGTAATGAGAGGAGGGATTTGTCCTGTGAATGGAGGTTTCGGGCGTGAACGTAAGGGGAGATAAGGGTAGAGAGGTAGTGCGGGGCAGCAGACTGAGTGCATTTGTAGGTAAGAAGGAGAAGCTTGAACTGAATGCGGTATCTGATTGGAAGCCAGTGAAGTGACCTGTGGAGAGGGGTGATATGAGTATATCGGTTCTGGCGGAATATAAGACGTGCAGCAGAGTTCTGAACAGATTGAAGGGGGAATAGGTGGCTAAGTGGGAGGCCGGAGAGGAGTAAGTTGCAGTAGTCAAGGCAAGAGGTAAATAGTAGAAGTAGTAGTAGTAGTGCCTACGCGCGTACAATGTGCATCAAATTAGAACTACCACCGGCTACCGCATGCCCCGGGCGGTAATTTTAATTTTGATGGACGTCCAAAACGCAAGGCAGAAAATAATTTCTATTTTCTACCGTGTGGCACTAACTGGGCGGTAATGGGCAGTGCACGTGTGCTGACAATTACTGCCCGGTTAATGCGTGAGAACTTACCGCTAAGTCAATAGGTGGTGGTAAGGTCTCAGGCCCAAAATGGCCGCCTGCTGATTTTAATTTTGCCACATGTTCATTTTTGACCCCCCCCCCCCAAAAAGGCCTTTTTTGCAGGCATGCTGAAAAATGGACCTGCGTGCGTCCAATACATGTGCCTATACCAGCGTAGGCCATTTTTCAGCATGCCTTAGTAAAAGGGGAAAGGGAAATGGGACTTGATATACTGCCTTTCTGAGGTTTTTGCAACTACATTCAAAGTGGTTTACATATATTCAGGTACTCAGTTTGTACCAGGGGCAATGGAGGATTAAGTGACTTGCCCAGAGCCACAAGGAGCTGAATTGAACTCAGTTCCCCAGGATCAAAGTCCACTGCACTAACCACTAGGCTACTCCTCCACTCCAGGGCCCCTGAATAATTTCCTAAACTCCTGGAATTTCTCTAGTCCTTCTGCACTATCCTTCCATGACAAATGCCATCAATTTGTATTTTAGGCCTTTGCAGTTGGGGAAATGAAGATTAAGGAATGTGCGAGATGATTTTTTAGCATTCCTGGCTGGTAGGTCTATCAGGTCTGACATGTAGGCTGGGGCATCACCATGGATGATTTTATGTACTAGGGTACATATTTTGAATGTGATGCATTCTTTGAGTGAGAGCCAATGTAGCTTCTCTCGTAGGGGGTTTGCACTTTCCTTTTTTTTATTTTCCAAATATGAGTCTGGCTGCCATGTTCTGGGCTGTTTGGAGTTTTTTTGAGTATTTGCTCTTTGCAGCCAGCATAGAGTGAGTTGCAGTAATCTAGATGACTGAGTACTAATGATTGTACCAGATTACGGAAGACAGTCCTTGGGAAGAATGGTCTTACTCTTTTTAATTTCCACATTGAATGGAACATCTTTTTGGTTGTGTTTTTCGCATGATTCTCAAGTGTTAGGTGCCGATCAATGGTAACTCCAAGAATTTTTAGTGTATCCGAAATTGGTAGATTTAATTTTGGTGTGTTGATGGTGGTAAATTTGCTCGTGTTGTGCTGAGAGGTGAGTACTAGACATTGGGTTTTTTCTGCGTTGAGTTTTAACTGAAAGGCATCTGCCCAAGAGTGCATGATATGTAGACTTTGGTTGATGTCGTTGGAAATTTCTTTTAGGTCTTGTTTGAATGGGATGTAGATCGTTACATCATCAGTGTAAATGTATGGGTTGAGATTTTGGCTTGATAGTAGTTTGGCCAAGGGTGTCATCATTAGGTTGAATATAGTCGGTGAGAGGGGAGATCCCTGTGGAACTCCACATTCAGGTGTCCATGCGGTTGATGTGATCGAATTTGACGTCACTTGGTAAGAACGTGTGGTTAGGAATCCTTTAAACCAATTAAGAACATTGCCTCCGATACCGAAGTATTCAAGGATGTGTAGTAGGATTCCATGATCAACCATGTCAAAGGCGCTTGACATGTCGAATTGTAGAAGTAATATATTCTTGCCGGTTGCAATCGTTTGTTTGAATTTCGTCATGAGCGTAACAAGTACTGTTTCAGTACTGTGATTAGAACGAAATCATAACTGGGAGTCATGTAGTATTGAGAACTTGTTTAGATAGTCTGTGAGTTGTTTGGTTACCATCCCTTCTATTATTTTGGTTATTAAGGGAATGGATGCTACTGGTCTATAATTGGTTAATTCACTCGCATTTTTCTTTGCATCTTTGGGTATGGAGGTGAGTAGAATGTTTCCTTTCTCCTTTGGGAAGAGTCCATTTTGTAGCTTAAAATTCATGTGTTTCGCTAGATCTGTTATAAAGTGTTGGGGGGGGGGGCGATTTCATAAGGTTATTTGGGCATATCTAGTTTGCAATGAGATTTGGCGAATCTTTTGAGCGTTCGGGAGATGAGGTATTCCGATAGTATCTCGAATTCAGTCCAAGTCCTATCTGCTGGGTATACTCCAGAGTCTGGGTCTAGACAGTCTAGGAGTGCAGCGTAGTCAATGGGGCTGGCTGGTATTTTAAGTCGCAATTGTATTATATAAAAAAACCCTAATACTGCTACATTAAATCTGGCTTAGCATACAGGAAACTCCCTAATTTAATGAGTTAAGCCCAGATTTTAGCACATTTTAGTCAAAGGGCCCCTCAGTGCTATTGTGCAGGACAAAGATCAGGGTTAGTTATATTATAGGAAAACCAGAGGATAAGAAAAAAATATTACTGGAAAATATGATTCTGTACCAAGTATATCTACCTTGGGGCTATTGTTGAAGTGACTGTTACTCTTGATATCTAACTCTGTAAATATTTGCGGCTACGGAGTACCATGTTCAGTTTTATGTACTTATTGGAAAGATAAAGAAAAAGGGTTGATACAAACATTTGACTTTCGAGTATTTAAACACTTACAAGGCAGGTCCAGAAGCATAGAGTAGTTAGTCACTAAAACACTCCATGGCTCTGTTCATCATCAAACCAGATATAAAATATTTCCAGCTGCTCTTTTCAGCTTTCTTTTTATATCTCAGTCAGGTTTTATCAATTCATTGGACGGTATAAATGCTATTGTCCCACAACTGTTCTTTTATGTTTGCCTACAATTTCAATGTCTTCACACACAATCAAGAATAATTGCGAGCAGACATTGGCCATTCTCTCCCTCCTTTCTACTTCTCTGCACTTCAACATCTGGTTTAGATGGTGTCTGGTGGGGCTCTTAGACCTACAAGTTGCTCTAGCCAAAGGCCTAACAGTTTCTCTATGAAATGCTAGCCTTAATCTTTTTAGAAAATTTTGATCTGTATCCAGAGCAGATTTTGGACTGTAAAGAGTAGATATTCAAAGTGATTCAAATGGTCAGGAGAGGCTCCTGGATGTTTAAATCACTTGTGTGGGGTTTCCCAGGGATATTCAGCTGCATTTCGTTGGACAGTGCTGCTGAATATCCCCTCTGTCCGCCCATGCTGCAAGCCAAAGAGGTTTTCAGGATGTCCAGCATGAATATGTATGAGATGCATTTGAATGAAACAGAGGCAGTTCATGCAAATATATATCAGCACGAATACCTGAAAAATTCAAATGGCTTATGGTGCTTGAGAGAACAAGAGTTGGCCATCTCTGTTGTAGAGTGTGCACAAGGTGGTGATATTACTGACGATTAAAAAAGAGGTCTTAGTCATCTGCATTCGTTCCATGTTTAGCAAACATAGGGGTCCTTTCACTAAGGTGCACTGAAAAATGGGCTGCTGTAGTGTAGGCACGTGTTGTGGACGCGCGCAGATCCATTTTTCAATGCACCAAAAATGCGGCAAAATACGCTGACAGAGTATAATCAAAAGCAGCAGAAGAAATATATTTAACCTTTCCAATTGTTTCCCTACTCTAACTTCTGCTATGGCCCTGCTGTCATTCTTGAATGAAGACTGAAAGAGCTCTTGAAAATCTAGAAAGACCTCTACATCACTTTGAGGGGCATAATCGAACAGAAACGCCTATCTCCATGGGCGTTTATCTCCGAGAACGGGTCCGTGAAGGGGCGGGGCGGATCGTATTTTTTAAAAGAAAAAGACGCCCATGTTTTATTCGTTAAGGTGTGAGCTGGGCGTTTTTGCTTTTCAGCGATAATGGAAAATGAAATCGCCCAGCTCAAAAACGAATAAATCCAAGACATTTATTCATGGGAGGGGCCAGGATTCATAGTGCACTGGTCCCCCTCACATGGCAGGACACCAACCGGGCACTCTAGGGGGCACTTTTACAAAACCAAAAAAACAGGTAAAAGAGCTCCCAGGTGCATAGCACCCTTCCCTTGGGTGTTGAGCCCCCCAAATCCCCCTCAAAACCCACTGCCCACAAGTCTACACCATTACTATAGCCCTAAGAGGTGAAGGGGGGCACCTACATGTGGGTACAGTGGGTTTGGGGGGGTTGGACGACTAGTAGCATTAAGCAGCACAATTGTAACAGGTAGGGGGGGGATGGGCCTGGGTCCACCTGCCTGACGTCCACTGCACCCCCTAACAACTGCTCCAGGGACCTGCATACTGCTGCTTGGGAGGAGGGTATGACATTTGAGGGTGAAAGTAAAAAGTTGTGAAACATCATTTGTTGTGGTGGGAGGGGGTTAGTGACCACTGGGGGAGTCAGGGGAGGTCATCCCCGACTCCCTCTGGGGGTCATCTGGTCATTTAGGGCACTTTTGGGGGCCTTATTCGTCAAAAAACAGGGTCCAGGAAAAGTGCCCTAAATTCTAGCTCAAAACTGTTCCATTATCGGCGAAGGGCGCCCATCTCTGTTCGCCCGATAACCACGCCCCAGTTCCGCCTTCACCATGCCTCCGACACGCCCCCGTCAACTTTGTCCGCACCCGCGACGGAGTGCAGTTGAAAGCGTCCAAAGTTCGGCTTTCGATTATACCGCTTTATTTGTTTTTGTGAGAAGAACGCCCATCTCCCGATTTAGGTCGGAACTTGGGCGTTATTCTCGTTCGATTATAAGCTGGTTTGTATCATTCAGGTTCATCCTACAGTGGCCATTGCCTTTCCTGCCACCCAGTGTAACCAGCTGTGATGGCTTGAAACCTCATATATAGATCTGTTGCACTACATAATCTATGAATGTGCTGTTATCTAACAAACTCCACTATGAGCAGGATACTAGAAACATTTTCATTATCACTAGTCAACTAAAACTACTATGGCTTGGGTTTTTGTTCCAAAATATATAGGAAAATGCCAAACTCTCTGTTGCATTTCAGAGGAATGGTGCCATAAAATAGACTTGCGATGCAATCTCCCCCTCAGGTCATTTATTTTAAGTAGAGAACTGAATGCATTAAGTACTGAGCATCGTTGGAAAGTGCGGCCAGGTTTGCAATAAACGTGAACAGGTGTTGGCAATTTTGCTAATCAACTACTATTTGAATCTGTTCTGAGCTGATTCATTTCAAATGCATGCCAATAGCTTCTCAGACATCCCAAATCATGCAATTATCCATGTATCTGCCAAGTCACATGCTATTGATTACTACAGTAAAATAATAAGGTGCCCTCATTGGGTTCCATTGCTAACTTAAAACTTATGGGTTGAGAGGTCCGTATCATATATTTTGTGATGGCATCAGAAATGTATTTTATTATTCTAAGTACAGCCTTGATAATTAATATAAAGAAAACATTCTTCCCAAAAGTATCCAATTACTAGGATTAGAAGTATTGCACTTTTTTTTTTTTTAATTCTCAACAGGTTTCATTTTCTCACATAGCAGAAGGATATCCCAAGAAAATCAATGGACAGCAGACCTAGGAAGTCTGTGCTAAATACCATGTAGGAATTCCCAAGAAAATCAATGGACAGCAGACCTAGGAAGTCTGTGCTAAATACCATATCGGAATTCCCAAGAAAATCAATGGACAGCAGACCTAGGAAGTCCATGCTAAATACCATATCGGAATTCCCAAGAAAATCAATGGACAGCAGACCTAGGAAGTCCGTGCTAAATACCATGTAGGAATTCCCAAGAAAATCAATGGACAGCAGACCTAGGAAGTCCGTGCTAAATACCATGTAGGAATTCCCAAGAAAATCAATGGACAGCAGACCTAGGAAGTCCGTGCTAAATACCATATAGGAATTCCCAAGAAAATCAATGGACAGCAGACCTAGGAAGTCCGTGCTAAATACCATATAGGAATTCCCAAGAAAATCAATGGACAGCAGACCTAGGAAGTCTGTGCTAAATACCATGTAGGAATTCCCAAGAAAATCAATGGACAGCAGACCTAGGAAGTCTGTGCTAAATACCATGTAGGAATTCCCAAGAAAATCAATGGACAGCAGACCTAGGAAGTCCATGCTAAATACCATGTAGGAATTCCCAAGAAAATCAATGGACAGCAGACCTAGGGTCTGTGCTAAATACCATGTAGGAATTCCCAAGAAAATCAATGGACAGCAGACCTAGGAAGTCTGTGCTAAATACCATGTAGGAATTCCCAAGAAAATCAATGGACAGCAGACCTAGGAAGTCCATGCTAAATACCATGTAGGAATTCCCAAGAAAATCAATGGACAGCAGACCTAGGAAGTCCGTGCTAAATACCATATAGGAATTCCCAAGAAAATCAATGGACAGCAGACCTAGGAAGTCTGTGCTAAATACCATGTAGGAATTCCCAAGAAAATCAATGGACAGCAGACCTAGGAAGTCCGTGCTAAATACCATATAGGAATTCCCAAGAAAATCAATGGACAGCAGACCTAGGAAGTCCATGCTAAATACCATATCGGAATTTCTGAGATCGAAATCTAGATGTTCTGAAGGCAACTCAAGAAGTCTCTATAACTATTAAAAAAAAAAACAACCATAAGAGAGAGGGGTGTAGAAAGTGGCTACCTTCCCTTAATAGTGCAATACCAGAATCATGCTACGTAGTTAATGGAATGTTCCATCTCCATTGTCCTATAACAAGGTGTTGACACTGCAATAACCAGAATGATGCTACACAGTTAATGAAAAGTTCCATTGCCATTGGCCAAGTGTTTCATATCCTCTTTTACACTAGTTACTATAGTATTAATAAATGAAGCTAAAATGACTGCATTGAAAATTTAATGGTATTTGGGGGGGGGGGGGAGGGGGGGCACTTCACACTGTTTTCTGATTCTCTCCCCACCAGAAGCTGCCTCCTGCTGGGATGTGTTACAAAGTAATAATTTTCCAGGAACTGAATGGCAGAGGCTGTGGAAACACCATATTGTCATGTACTTCTCATCCTATGAAGCAAAACTGAGGCGCGTATATGGCTTTTTCTCTTTTTAATTTATTCTCTTTCTTCTCACGTAGGCTGTAGAGAGAAAAAAGACCATAATGAACTAAACATGGCACATTAGAAGGGTTTTTAATGAACTAGCATACAAATGTGTTTAAATATAATTAACTATTCATATTTACTAATACACTAAAAACATTCCTGTTCAACATTTCCAGCCCATTCTACAAGACAAGACATTGTATAAGTATTTTTTTTATCTCACTGCTTTGTGCTAATTTTTGAAATTCAGCTTTAATTTGTTCACAGTGGTACAGGCTGAGGAGATTTTAAACTGGATGGACACTATAGGGATTCCTCTTTTCCCTTGAGCCTACCCTGTGCACTTCCTTTTTTAACAGCTCATATGATACAACTGTTTTTGGATTGACAAGGAAAGGGTGGTGGATACACGGAATGCCCTCCCGCGGGAGGTGGTGGAGATAGAAACGGTAATGGAATTCAAACATACGTAGGATAAACACAAAGGAATTCTGTTTAGAAGGAATGGATCTATGGAATCTTAGCGGAGATTGAGTGGCAACACTGGTAACTGGGAAGCAAAACCAGTGCTGGGCAGCCTTCTACGGCCTGTGCCCTGATCGTGACTGAAAAGATATGGATGGCCTGGAGTGTAAATTTTAAGGGGCTTCGATGTTAGCTTCAGAACGTTTCGTACAAGAAGAGTGCTGGGCAGACTTCTGCGGTCTGTGCCCTGAGAATGGCAAGGACAAATCAAACTCAGGTATACATATAAAGTATCCACTAAAAAACATGTACAAGGTGGGGAAAGTTTATCTCAAAAAAATATATCAAAATCTGCACTTTCCTTACACTAGAATGACTTAAAAAATCAGTATATTGTGCTGAGATAATATTAAGGAGGAAAAAGAGCCTCACAGAGCTCCTAGACAATATATCTGTCTACTGGAGCTAAAACGGATCTTATATAGATCCTCTGTTCATCATTGGCTCTGAAAAAACCTCCAAAGAAATTTTATACTATTTCAACCACAGTGACAAATATAGTGGTTCCTTACTATTGTTACTTAACAAAATGTTGGAACTGATTGTTGTATCACAAAATATTAGACTAAAGTGTAAAATGAACACTTATCTATAGCATGGGAAGACTTCAATCTCTCTTTCCTAGAAGGCTTCAATCTTTCTTTCTTAAGGCGCTCCAAGCCAACGTGGCCAGCGTTTCGTAAAAAACTGCTTCAGGGCTTAGAGAGCGCTCATTTTCTGAAAAAAAGAAGAAAAAGACGAAAAAGACATTCTTATTATTCATCGCTGTGGTAGCAAAACAATATTCAACCGATTTAATCAAACTTGCCCGCTCACATGAAAGCCGCTATAGCGGTGGTGTCCTGCATTCAGCATTGCGATTGCTTCAAAATGGCTCCGTTTTATATTTAATGACGTCAGACGCTATGCCGCGGAGCAGCCTATCACTAGATGGCAGTACTAAAAGATGTTTAAAGGTGTACCGCCAATCGTAACAGTTTTAAAAGAAATGGCACCATTCAACCTTAGAATTAAGCCCTCCTGGTTCTAGGGAATGCAATCGGTAAATCCACCTTTGCTCAAATTGCAGTAACAGACGACGGATATCTCCACCTCTCGGAGATCTCCGGATACATTGCAAAATGACACATTTGAAGTCTTTAAGTTCATGTGCTTTTTGTTTACAATGTGTGACCAATGGTAAACCAATTTTTTCTGTATGGATTGCACTTCTATGTTCAATTAGTCGTGTGTTTAACCTCCGGGATGTCTGTCCAACGTAGATTTTATTACAGGGACATTTTAAGGTATATATTACATTCTCTGATTCTATTTTCAGCAAGTCTCGTGTACGAATTGCATATAACAGAGGCAGAAATTTGAAAGAATCTTTATGCCCAGCAGTGCTTTCTACCGAAGATGTTTTTCAGACACCTAATGCCCACGGACATTTTAAATGTGGGAATTGTAGTTTTTGTGATATTATGGATGAAACTGCTATTTTTGTTAATCCAGTTGATCACAAGATATATAAATTAACATCATTATCAACGTGTACATCAGAGAATGTAATATATACCTTAAAATGTCCCTGTAATAAAATCTACGTTGGACAGACATCCCGGAGGTTAAACACACGACTAATTGAACATAGAAGTGCAATCCATACAGAAAAAATTGGTTTACCATTGGTCACACATTGTAAACAAAAAGCACATGAACTTAAAGACTTCAAATGTGTCATTTTGCAATGTATCCGGAGATCTCCGAGAGGTGGAGATATCCGTCGTCTGTTACTGCAATTTGAGCAAAGGTGGATTTACCGATTGCATTCCCTAGAACCAGGAGGGCTTAATTCTAAGGTTGAATGGTGCCATTTCTTTTAAAACTGTTACGATTGGCGGTACACCTTTAAACATCTTTTAGTACTGCCATCTAGTGATAGGCTGCTCCGCGGCATAGCGTCTGACGTCATTAAATATAAAACGGAGCCATTTTGAAGCAATCGCAATGCTGAATGCAGGACACCACCGCTATAGCGGCTTTCATGTGAGCGGGCAAGTTTGATTAAATCGGTTGAATATTGTTTTGCTACCACAGCGATGAATAATAAGAATGTCTTTTTCGTCTTTTTCTTCTTTTTTTCAGAAAATGAGCGCTCTCTAAGCCCTGAAGCAGTTTTTTACGAAACGCTGGCCACGTTGGCTTGGAGCGCCTTAAGAAAGAAAGATTGAAGCCTTCTAGGAAAGAGAGATTGAAGTCTTCCCATGCTATAGATAAGTGTTCATTTTACACTTTAGTCTAATATTTTGTGATACAACAATCAGTTCCAACATTTTGTTAAGTAACAATAGTAAGGAACCACTATATTTGTCACTGTGGTTGAAATAGTATAAAATTTCTTTGGAGGTTTTTTCAGAGCCAATGATGAACAGAGGATCTATATAAGATCCGTTTTAGCTCCAGTAGACAGATATATTGTCTAGGAGCTCTGTGAGGCTCTTTTTCCTCCTTAATATTATCTCAGCACAATATACTGATTTTTTAAGTCATTCTAGTGTAAGGAAAGTGCAGATTTTGATACATATAAAGTATTACATACCATGTATAATGAGTTTATCTTGTTGGGCAGACTGGATGGACCGTACAGGTCTTTATCTGCTGTCATTTACTATGTTACTATATTACTCTTTGGGGTTCTACATGGAATGTTGCTACTAATTGGATTCCGGAATCTTGTAACTCTTTAGGATTCCAGAATCTTCAGAACTTTTAGTACAAGAACAGTGCTGGGCAGACTTCTGCGGTCTGTGCCCTGAGAATAGCAAGGACAAATCAAACTCAGGTATACATATAAAGTATTACATACCATGTATAATGAGTTTATCTTGTTGGGCAGACTGGATGGACCGTACAGGTCTTTATCTGCTGTCATTTACTATGTTACTATATTACTCTTTGGGGTTCTACATGGAATGTTGCTACTAATTGGGATTCCGGAATCTTGTAACTCTTTAGGATTCCAGAATCTTCAGAACTTTTAGTACAAGAACAGTGCTGGGCAGACTTCTGCGGTCTGTGCCCTGAGAATGGCAAGGACAAATCAAACTCGGGTATACATATAAAGTATCGCCTACCATGTAAAATGAATTTATCTTGTTGGGCAGACTGGATGGACCATTCATGTCTTTATCTGCCATCATTTTCTATGTTACTATGTTACAAGCTGACTAGATACAGAAAGCACGCCAGCCAGTAGAGGGGAAAATCCCTCAAAGTAGAGCAATGTCATCTGCTTGAAGCATCAAGTCCATCCCTCCTGGGATTGACTATAGGTGACCAATGCCATGATGGTAGACTCCACAAAAAAAGAGTAATATCAGGAAAGATTATAGGAATCATAGAGGTTGATGAGTCTACTGACAGAACCTCTTCTTAGTGGGGCTGAAATTCAAAGTCACTAGTGTAAACCCTCCCTCTTCATCCTGAGACTTTTCTAGGACCCAAGCAAGGTCCAGACTTCCAAATAGTAACTGACCTTTGCCACCTAGCACAAGAGATGCAATAGGCCTTCCAAAAGTACAAAGACTAGGAAACACTTGAGGAAGTTACATGGAAATATTTTTAAAATCAATAGGAGGAAATTTTTTTTCACTCAACGAATAGTTAAGCTCTGGAATTCTTTGCCAAAGGATGTGTTAACAACGGTCAGCGTATCTGGATTTTAAAAAGGTTTGGACAAATTCCTGGAGGAAAAGTCCATAGTCTGCTATTGAGACAGAAATGAGAAGCAACTGCTTGCCTTGGGATTTATAGAATGGAATGTTGCTGCTCTGAGATTCTACATGGAATGTTGCGCTCTTTGAGATTCTGCATGGAATCCTGTCTCTCTTTAGGATTCCGGAATCTTGCTGTTCTTTGGGGTTCTGCATGGAATCTTGTCACTCTTTAGGATTCCGGAATCTTGCTGTTCTTTGGGGTTCTGCATGGAATGTTGCCACGATTTGGGTTTCTGCCAGGTACTTGTGACCTGGCTTGGCCACTGTTTGGAAAACAGGATACTGGGCTAGATGGACCATTGGTCTGACCCAGTATGGCTACTCTTATGTTCTTATGTTCTTATGTTCTAAATAGGCTGTTTTGATAATGAGCCCTTGTATGTAGCAGTTGATACCAGCACATAATTCTTTCCAGTTTTATTAAAAATTAAAAAAAAAAAACCTTTCCAATTTGCAGTGTGTGATCCAATTCAGTTTATGTGACAATTCTCAAGTAAACAAATCAACAATGGCTTTCTTTTCTGGTTTAAAAGACTTTCTCTATTAATTGTCCCCCAGCAGGATCAAAATGAGAAACCTAAAATGTATGAAACAGGATAAGAATTTCATTCATAGAATAGAATAGATTGCTATTATTTAAACTGCCAACATGAGATTGCTAAGGCTGGATATTAACTGTGGTCCTTAATAGAGCTGGCTCTCTGAAAACTAAAAACCCATCATCCATGGAACTGTATGGTTTTATCGGAAGCACTCAATTTCTTATTGCAAAATGGATTGCCTTGTTTTTAAATAATAATAGCAACCTGCTATTATATGAAATCAGATTAAGCTGCTGCAGAGAAAACTGTGTGCTGTATAAAGAACAGCAAACATGGAATCCAAGGAATAAAATAATTGAAGATATATCAAAGTTCCCTTTAAAAGTGAAGATGGATTGTAATCATTTTTTGAGGTTCCATTCGTACCGTCAACATTCCACAGACATTTGTCAATAATGAAAAATAATGGTAAAGATAAATGCTGCTTTGGATAGCAAGAAGGAAACTTAGATCTATAAAACAAATATGGAAGAATTGAAAACTATGTTCATGTGATAGGATTTTAAAACCTTGCACAGCTCTTTTCTTAAGGATTTGCAGGGAGACTTGAGGGAAAATATGATTGTTTGATGGCAGAAAAATATGAACTGAATGCTTGCTAATGAATACACTTTCAGGGGCATAATCGAAAGAGAAGGGCGCCCATCTTTCGACACAAATTGGGAGATGGACGTCCTTCTCTCAGGGTCGCCCAAATCGGCATAATTGAAAGCCGATTTTGGGCATCCTCAACTGCTTTCCGTCGCGGGGACGCTCAAAGTTCACAGGGGTGTGTCGGCAGCGTAGCGAAGGCGGGGCGGAGGCATGGTTAAGAGATGGGCATCTTCGGCCGATAATGGAAAAAAGAAGGGCGTCCCTGACGAGCATTTGGCCGACTTTACTTGGTCCCTTTTTTTTCACGACCAAGCATCAAAAAGGTGCACGAACTGACCAGATGACCACCGGAGGGAATCGGGGATCACCTCCCCTTACTCCCCCAGTGGTCACCAACCCCCTCCCACCCAAAAAAATAAATTAAAATACATTTTTTGCCAGCCTCTATGCCAGCCTCAAATGTCATACCCAGCTCCATCACAGCAGTATGCAGGTCCCTGGAGCAGTTTATAGTGGGTGCAGTGCACTTCAGGCAGGCGGACCGAGGCCCATCCCCCTCCTACCTGTTACACTTGTGGTAGTAAATGTGAGCCCTCCAAAATCCACCCGAAACCCACTGTACCCACATGTAGTTGCCCGCCTTCATCCCTAAGGGCTATGGTAGTGGTGTACAGTTGTGGGGAGTGGGTTTTGGGGGGGGTTGGGGGGCTCAGCACACAAGGTAAGGGAGCTATGTACCTGGGAGCAATTTGTGAAGTCCACTGAAGTGCCCCCTAGGGTGCCCGGTTGGTGTCCTGGCATGTCAGGAGGACCAGTGCACTACGAATGCTGGCTCCTCCCACAACCAAATGGCTTAGCTTTGGTCATTTTTGAGATGGACGTGCTCGGTTTCCATTATTGGCAAAAACTGAGGTCGCCCATTTCTAAGTTCAATCATCTCAACATTTAGGTCAACCATCTCTAAGGTCGATCTACATGTTGAGATTTGGGTGTCCCCGACCGTATTATCGGAACGAAAGATGGACGCCCATCTTGTTTCGATAATACGGGATGCCCCGCCCATTCAAGGGGATGTCCTCAGAGATGGGCGTCCTTAGAGATGGTCGTCCCCGTTCGAATTATGCCCCGCTTTGGGGCCCTTTTACTAAGCCGCTTTAGTGTCTACGTGCACCCAACATGCGCCAAAATGGAGTTAGCACCAGACTGTGGCTCTTGCGGTAATTTCATTTTTGAAATTGTCTATACCAGCACAGGCCATTTCAGGGGGAGCCCTTACCATCACCCATTGAAGTGGCAGTAAGGGCTCCCGCGCTAACTTGGCGGTAACTGGCGTCTGAAAACTATTTTTTACCACCTGGATTCTTTATCACTAGGTCAATGGCTGGCAGTATAGGATCAGAATAGGTGGTGGGAACACGCAAATTAATTATAGGTCTCAGACCCAAAATGGACGTGCGGTACGCTAAAAAATGGATTGGCGGGCGCCCAACACCCATGCCTACACTACTGCAAACCATTTTTCAGTGCTCCTTTGTAAAAGGACCCCTTTGTTAGGCGAGGGTTAAGAATGTTCCAATAGTTTATGCAGACATTTTGCAGTTACCATACGTTAATTTTGCAATTACAGGGCCCCTTTTACAAAGCGGCGGTAAGCCCAATGCAGGCTTACCGCTCGCTAAAAAGGAAGTACTGCTGGGCTACCGCATCAGCCCGGCGGTAGTTATTATTATTATTAGCATTTGTATAGCGCTACCGGACGCACGCAGCGCTGATCACCTGATACAAAGAGACAGTTCCTGCTCAAAAGAGCTTACAATCTAAATAATACAGACAGACAAGACAGTTACAGGTGAGGGAAGTAATGGGAGCTAAAAAGCCGCAGTGAAAAGGTGGGTAGAGAAAACAGGTAGAGATGATGTTAGACGTACAGGTCCAGGAAGTCTATTCCAGGCATAAGGTGCCGCGAGAGAAAAGGAGTGAAGCCTGGACTTAGCAGTGGAGGAGAAGGGGGACGACAAGAGAGATTTGTCCAGTGAGCGGAGTTCACGGGGAGGAATGTAGGGAGAGATGAGAGTGGAGAGGTAATGGGGGGCTGCAGAGTGGATGCATTTAAAGGTCTGTACGAGAAGTTTAAACTGAATGCGGAAGCGGACTGGGAGCCAGTGAAGTGACTTGAGGAGCGGGCTAGTATGGGTATAACGATTCTGGCGGAAAACAAGTCGTGCCGCAGAATTTTGGACAGATTGGAGAGGAGAGAGATGGCTGAGCGGAAGACCAATGAGAAGTAAATTGCAATAGTCCAAGCGAGAGGTGACAAAGGTGTGGATAAGGGTTCTGGCAGCATATTCAGAAAGAAAGGGGCGAATTTTGCTAATATTGTAGATAAAGAAACGACAGGTTTTGGCGATCTGTTCCCACCCCCAGCGTACGTTATATCTGGTGATACAAAAATATTTTTATTTATGTATTGCCGGTGTGTACCCACGCACTGCCCAGTTACTTCCAGGTTAGCACATGGCCATTTCCTGAAAAAAGAAAGAACAGAAACAGAGGAGTAGATTGGTAAAAAAAAAAAACCCCAAGGAGACGAAGAATAAGTAGTCCTTTAATAGTGGAAAATAAGACTGAACACGGCACCGTGTTTCGGTGAGAAATGCCTCCATTAGGATTCTGTTTATGGTAAATGCCAGTGGGTGGCGCTGAACCAAATCAAGCTTTTAGAAAGATTAAGGATTGGTAGATATACAGGATACGCTGGCAGAAAGCACAAGCAAAACTGACAGGAGAATCCTGTCCATAAAAATATCTCTGTGTCATTGGGTGGCGGTAATGGCTCCCCCCACCCAAAAAAAAAAATGGCCACAGGGCAAGTGCTTCACTTGCCGCATGGCCATTTCCTGAAAATAGAAAGACCTACCTCTTACCTGCTATGGTAAAAGGGGGCCTTGGCACACATCAAAATCACGTGCTGACGTCAGCGAAGACCCCTTTTGCCGCATCTTGGTAAAAGGGGCCCACAATGAGATAACTTAAAAACCTTACATAAGTACATAAGTAATGCCACACTGGGAAAAGACCAAGGGTCCATCGAGCCCAGCATCCTGTCCACGACAGCGGCCAATCCAGGCCAAGGACACCTGGCGAGCTTCCCAAACATACAAACATTCTATACATTTTATTCCTGGAATTGTGGATTTTTCCCAAGTCCATTTAGTAGCGGTTTATGGACTTGTTCTTTAGGAAATCGTCTAACCCCTTTTTAAACTCTGCTAAGCTAACTGCCTTCACCACGTTCTCCAGCAATGAATTCCAGAGTCTAATTACGCGTTGGGTGAAGAAAAACTTTCTCCAATTTGTTTTAAATTTACTACACTGTAGTTTCATCACATGCCCCCTAGTCCTAGTATTTTTGGAAAGCGTGAACAGACGCTTCACATCCACCTGTTCCACTCATTATTATATATACCTCTATCATGTCTCCCCTCAGCCGTCTCTTCTCCAAGCTGAAAAGCCCTAGCCTCCTTAGTCTTTCTTCATAGGGAAGTCGTCCCATCCCCGCTATCATTTTAGTCGCCCTTCGCTGCACCTTTTCCAATTCTACTATATCTTTCTTGAGATGCGGCGACCAGAATTGAACACAATACTCAAGGTGCGGTCACACCATGGAGCGATACAATGGCATTATAACATCCTCACACCTGTTTTCCATACCTTTCCTAATAATACCCAACATTCTATTCATAGGCGTAGTTTGACTGTTTCATTTGGGGGGGGCAAAGGATGGGCGGAGCATATCAGCATATCAATTTGCATATATACATATGTAAATGAATATGCTAATATGAAGGAAGGAATTGAAATTTACAGGCAAAATATCACAGATGCACATTTCAAAAAGCTGACATATTTCAATTAATAAATTCTGAATAAAATACTTTTATCTACCTTTGTTGTCTGATCATTTAGTTTTTCTATTCGCTTTGGTCCCAGTGTCTTCTGTTTTATGCAGTGTCTTCTTTCCAGTAGGCTTCCCTCTGCTCCCCACCCTCCCAGTCCCATCCATCTTCCCTCTGCTCCCCACCCTCCCAGTCCCATCCATCTCTTGCTCCTTCCCTCTGCTCCCCACCTCTCCCAGTCCCATCCATCTTCTGTTCCTTCCCTCTGCTCACCATCCCTCCGTCCCATCTTCTGCTCCTTCCCTCTGCTGTGCCTGACCTCTCCCAATCCCATCCATCTCCTGGTCCTTCCCTCTGCTCCCAACGCTCCCAGTCCCATCCATCTCCTGGTCCTTCTCTCTGCTCCCAGCGCTCCCAGTCCCATCTATCTGTTGCTCCTTCCCTCTGCTCCCCACCCTTCCCAGTCCCAACCATCTCTTGCTCCTGCTCCCCACCCCTCCTAGTCCCATCCATCTTCTGTTCCTTCCCTCTGCTCACCATCCCTCTGTCCCATCCATCTTCTGCTCCTTCCCTCTGCTGTGCCTGACCTCTCCCAATCCCATCCATCTCCTGGTCCATCCCTCTGCTCCCCACCCCTCCCAGTCCCATCCATCTTCCCTCTGCTCCCCACCCCTCCCAGTCCCATCCATCTCTTGCTCCTTCCCTCTGCTCCCCACCTCTCCCAGTCCCATCCATCTCTTGCTCCTTCCCTCTGCTCCCCACCCCTCCCAGTCCCATCCATCAGCTGGTTAAAAGGAAGTCTCGCTTTCCTACAGTAAATGGCCATGTGGTATATAAAACACTTGCCACGTGGTCATTTTGGGGGGATCCCTTACAGCCACCCATTGAGGTGGCAGCAAGGGCTCCCATGCTAACTGTGGCACTACAAAAATAAATACATTTTTGTAGTGCTGGAAATGAAGGCGCACTAAGGGTGGGAAGTACCGCCGGGCTGCTGTGGTAGCCCGGCTGTACTTCCCGTATAGCAAGTGGTAAGCCTACATTGGGCTTACCGCCACTTAGTAAAAGAAGCCTCCCTAACCCTATCTAGAACATATCAAGAACACATCAAGTAAAGTCAAAAACAAACATATCATCACCATGGAAAGCAGACTGCGGAGTACCACAAGGATTACCGTTATCGCCGATCCTCTTCAACCCCATTAGCCAAGACCTTATCCAACCAAGGCCTTAACCCTTTCATCTATGCAGACGATGTCACTAAATACATTTCTTACAGATCTACACTGACAGAAATCGCTAACGAAATCAAGATAGGCTTGAATACCATGGACTCTTGGGCAAATGCACTTCAACTAAAACTCAACAAAAAAACACCCATTGTCTCATCCTTTCATCCCAACACACCATGGACAATCTCACAGCTATCAACACCCCAGACCACACCCTCCCTGTCTCTGACAGCCTGAAAATCCTCGGCGTTACATTGGACCGCAACATAACACTAGAGAGCCAAGCAAAATTCACAACAAAGAAAATGTTCTACTCAATGTGGAAACTCAAATGCGTGAAACAATTCTTTCCGAGGGAAACATTTCGTAACCTGATACAATCAATGGTTCTAAGCCATGTAGACTATTGCAATGGAATTTATGCGGGATGCAAAGAGCAAATCATAAAGAAACTTCAGACCGCTCAAAACATGGCAGCAATACTCATCTTCGGAAAAACAAGATTTGAAAGCGCAAAACCCCTCCGTGAAAAACTACACTGGATCCCAATCAAAGAACGCATCACCTTCAAAAGCTGCATTATGGTTCACAAAATTATCTACGGTGAAGCACCAGGATACATGATAGACTTGATCGACCTACCAACAAGAAACACATCCGAATCAACACAAATGTACCTAAATCTCCACTACCCAAGCTGCAAAGGACTCAAACACAAATCAACTTACGCATCTAGTTTTTCATACATCAGCACACAACTATGGAACGCACTACCAAAAGACTTGAAAACCACATACGACCACTTACACTTCAGAAAATCACTTAAGACCCACCTGTTTAAAAAGGCATACCCTACCGATCCAACATAAACGCCTGATCTCAGCGACACAACAACACTAAAGTTCGTAATGGCCATCACACAACTCTTCCATTGTACGATTCCTTTTTGTGGTCCTACAACATGAACCTTATCCTTCCACAACATCATCTTGTATTTGTTTACTCCGGAGTCTGCAAACAGCTCTCCGGCACTATTTAAGCCACATTGAGCCTACAAATAGGTGGGAAAATGTGGGATACAAATGTAACAAATAAATAAATAAATCTAGCCCTAATTGTACTCATATTTATTCATCTTCACTTCTTAGTTTACAAATGTAGGGGCCCTTTTACAAAGACGCTTAGGCGCCTATGCACATCCAATGTGCGTCAAATTGGCACTAACGCCCGGCTACCACGTGTCCTGTGTGGTAATTCCATTTTTGATGCACGCCTAAAACATGTGCAAAGGATTCCACTCATCCCATCCCATTCCACTGAGGTGGCTGTAAGTGCTCCTGTGTTAATCCGGCGGTAACCAATTACCGCTGGGTACACACCGGTGCTACAAAAATAAAAATATTTTTGCAGCATTGGAAATGGCTCGTGCAGAGGGCAGGAACTACCAATGGGCTCCTGCGGTAGCCCAGTGGTGCTTCCCTTTTAGCAAGCAGTAAGCCCGCATTGTTTTTACCGCCGCTTCGTAAAAGGATCCCTTAATCAGCTATGAGCTACCACATAGGGCTGACTTTTATGCAATTAATCTGGCCAGCTAAGTGCTGAATATCGGCACTTAACTAGCCGAGTACCGACTCTGACCCCGAAACACTCCCCAAAATAGACAATTTTCAATTTGGCGCTAACCATTTGTTTTCAGTAATATGAACTGGTTAAGTGCCGCTGAAAATTAGTGGTTAGCCCTGATCAGGCAATTTTAAGCATCATGAAGCCATTTCTGGCCAGCTAACTCCAGACTCCGTTGCTTTTATCTTGCCGCACCATCTATTCAAGGAAGCTTACCCAAACGCCTCGTCCTAACCCTTTCATCCCATCTATTCATCACCTGATCCTTCAACAACGGCTATAACTCATATCACACCTCCTCCAATTTTCCCTATACTTACCCCGACCTTTTCTCTAGCCTAAAACTAGCTCTTAATAATATTACTATTATTAATAATAATATTACCTATCCACACACCTCCATTATTCTGCATCTCCATTACTCTGCTAAGATTTACCTGTTTTTCTCTACACTTTGCTTTGCAATCCTTTTATTATGTAAGCCGCATTGAACCTGCTATGAGTGGGAAAGTGTGGGGTACAAATGTAATAAATAAATACATTATGGGTCATGAATTTGTGGTTCTGCACTGCAATGATTGGAACTGGAATTAATAAGAACAAGTGTCTTTTCTGTCGTTGGTCCATTGGAAGAAACAAATGACCGTTTAGGTTGAAAAATGAGTCTCGGTCGCCAGTGTTTAAACAACAGTTAAGGGAACATTTATTACGCCTGGCACATTGTGTTTCTGCCTGAAGGGGGCTATTTTATATGTGACTGATTAGATCCCTGGAGCTGAAACCTGTTGGATAGTTCCCTTTTGGAATTATGATGATTGCTGCCTTCTCTGCCTAGTCTGTAGTGGTTGTACAGCTATTGTTGTGGTATGTTTAATTGTTTTTATGTATGTTTTTCTTGTGCTCCACCCTAGATAAGGGCAGATTAGAAATAATAAATTCTAGCTCTGATTCTAATCAGTTAGCGCATCTGCATTTCCACATACTAACTGATTAGTGCGTGATTAACATGTGAGCCGTGTACATCAAAATTAACGTGAAGCCATGCATTCAGAAATTGGAAAAATGGCTATTTTTAAGCTGCACTACAAATGGCTTTAGCATGTTGGAAAGACCCACATAAGTGCGGGCTAAGGTCACTATTTAGTGCAGCTTAGTGAAAGGACCCCATAGTGTGTAAATGCAAGGGGTGTACACATGGGCAGGGCACGGATGGGGTTCCTAGCTATGTGTGTAACTTACAGAATACTAATAGTTTAATTGTTTAAAAACCCTTTGATATACCTTTGATATACCACCAGTGGAGGAGTAGCCTAGCGGTTAGTGCAGTGGACTTTGATCCTGGGGAACTGAGTTCAATTCCCACTGCAGCTCCTTGGGACTCTGGGTAAGTCACTTATCCTTCCATTGCCCCAGGTATAAATAAATACCTGTATATACTATGTAAACTGCTTTGAATGTAGTTGCCAAAACCTCAGAAAGGTGATATGTCAAGTCCCATTTCCCTATTTCAGATTCTAAATGAAATGTTGAGATTCCTGTTGCTACTATTGGAGATTCTAGATGGAATGTTGCTACTATTGAGATTCTGTTGCTACTATTTGAGATTCTAGATGTAGAGAGGTGTGGTAGCTGTGTTAGTCCACTCTTAAAGGTTATCAATAGAAATCAAACAAAATAAAACATGGAAAAGAAAATAAGATGATACCTTTTTTATTGGACATAACTTAATACATTTCTTGATTAGCTTTCGAAGGTTGCCCTTCTTCGTCAGATCGGAAATAAGCAAATGTGTTAGCAGATAGTATATATAAGAGAAACATCAAAGCACTCATCCTGTTAGAATATCAATGAAATGCTTTGATGTCCCCATGCATACCCCCACCCTCCCACTCTGTCAGATTGTCAAAGTAATGCTTTGATGTTTCTCTTATATATACTATCTGCTAACACATTTGCTTATTTCCGATCTGACGAAGAAGGGCAACCTTCGAAAGCTAATCAAGAAATGTATTATGTCCAATAAAAAAGGTATCATCTTATTTTCTTTTCCATGTTTTATTTTGTTTGATTTCTATTGATAACCTTTAAGATTTTAGATGGAATGTTGCTATTCCACTAGCAGCATTCCATGTAGGAGCCTGCCCTTGCAGATCAGCAACGCGGCTGCGCAGGCTTCTGTTTCTGTGAGTCTGACGTCCTGCATGTATGTGCAGGACATCAGACTCACAGAAACAGAAGCCTGTGCGGCCGCATTGCTGATCTGCAAGGGCAGGCTTCTACATGGAATGCTGCTAGTGGAGGAGTAGCCTAGAGATTAGTGCAGTGGACTTTGATCTTGGGGAACTGAGTTCAATTCTTACTGCAGCTCCTTGTGACTCTGGGCAAGTCACTTAACCCTTCATTGCCCCTGGTACAAAATAAGTACCTGAATATATGTAAACTGCTTTGAAGGTAGTTTTAAAAACCTCAGAAAGGCAGTATATCAAGTCCCATTTCCCTTTCCCTTCTAATAATCAAGGTGGTTTACAATAAAAGTACAAAAGAAAATAAAAAGAAAGGAACTCTAAAAAAAAAAATAAGAGAGCACATACTTCACAAGAACAATCACTTTTTCTCACATCCTCAGGAACTACCCATAGAAATCTACAAATGGAAAAACCCCACACTCTGCCCTTAATTCTAAGCACCCTCAAAAGCTTTCTGGAAAAAAAAAGTTTTTAAGTTCCCTGTCCGTTCCACACTTAGGCATTTGCATTTAAGCCAGTACTATGGCTGGAGTAACTGCAGGCGCTTAAATGTTAGGTATGCAAATATCACCTTATATTATAGAACTTGGGTGTCCAGGTGCTGTTATAGACTAGGCTGCTACAGAGCAACCCTCAGGGTGTCTATTTGGAAGTGTCCAGATGTAGAATTGTCTCCATAGTTCTATGGGAGGAAGAGTCGTAAGTACATAAGTAATGCCACACTGGGAAAAGACCGGGTCCATCGAGCCCAGCATCCTGTCCACGACAGCGGCCAATCCAGGCCAAGGGCACCTGGCGAGCTTCCCAAACGTACAAACATTCTATACATGTTATTCCTGGAATTGTGGATTTTTCCCAAGTCCATTTAGTAGCGGTTTATGAACTTGTCCTTTAGGAAACTAACCCCTTTTTAAACTCTGCTAAGCTAACCGCCTTCACCACGTTCTCCGGCAACGAATTCCAGAGTTTAATTATGCGTTGGGTGAAGAAAAATTTTCTCCGATTTGGAGAGGAACAGCAATCCCTATGACTGTACAGATAAAATTCCAGTCAATTGCTATACACTATATTTTTAGACTCCTGAGGCAGCCGCATATGTGCTGAAACATAGTCGCTGTGCCGAGTCATTTTGGTGTATCATCAATAAACATCGTATACAAGAATCATCCCATTTCCCTGGTGTTTTTTGGAAGTGCCATTCCTACTCTGTTCTTTGGTTTGTCTCTAAATCCACTATGGACCTAATTCTATGTAGTGTTTCAAGTTAGGCCCAAATTAGTTGACTAACTTTTGGCACTCAAAACAGAAGCTCCAAAACAGGATTAGGTGCTTAAATGCACTTAGGTGCTATTCTAGAACTTGGTGCTTAAGGGCTTGATATTGAAAAGGGTTTAACTGGGCAGGAGAGGCTCCTGCCACAATCAATTATTGGCACTAATTGGAATCAAGTTGTACACGGGTAAATTTAAGCATGCTGTCCTAACTTTATGCACTAAAGATAACCGGGCACCGGTCTGAATATCGACTGGTGCCCGGTTAACTTCCGGGTGACTGCTGATACCCGGGATCCATGCATACTCTGGCATTGAACATCCGGGGGTCAGTTCAGCCCGTGGCTGTGAGCGGCTCCAATGTCGCATACCATCATGGGCTGAATATTGGGTGGTAAGTGTTCTAGTGTGTAACTGTAAAAAGGGGGCTCAGATGGGCAGGTCCTGGGTGTGCTGACTATTTAAACAAAGTTATGCCCCCAGTTACACCTGCCACACAGCAAAAGTAGGTGGTGATGCCTAAACTTAGACAACTAATTGCTGACTTCCACTAGTATTCTAGAGCGGATTAGGCACACAAATGTGTGGTTATAGAAGACTGGCTTAATGCCTAGATTTTGGGTGCCTAACTTTTAACACCTTTTATAAAATTGCTTCTATGTAAAGTTTTATATGTTGAGCACAAGTCACAAACTTAGGGCATTCCAGGGATGGGGACAATAATTTACACCTACATATTCAGCAGCACTAGCTTGCTGCATTCCCACAGGAATCCCATGGCAACTTCTTCCATCCCTGCTAGAATCCCATGACAACGTCTTCCATTCCTGCTAGAATCCCATGACAACTTCTTCCATCCCTGCTAGAATCCCATGACAACTTCTTCCATTCCCCACAGTTCCCATTCCCATGCAACTCTCCTAATAAATAAATAATCCTGAAGACCCAACTGGCCAGGTGGTCCACAAGGACTGGGTTGAAAACCACTGAGGTAGGGTCAAGCTGTATCATGGAACCTTGTATGACACCTGTTTTATGAGGCCTGGCTGGAGCTAGGGCAGGATTTTTATAGCACTGCAGTTAGGCTGTACACACTAAATCAGGGAATCCTGTTCAGAAGCAATGGATCCACAGAAGCTTAGCAGAGATTGGATGGCAACACCGGTAATTGGGAAGCAAAGCTAGTGCTGGGCAGACTCCTACAGTCTGTGCCCTGAAAATGGCAAGGACAAATCAAGATTTTTTTCAACTTTTCATATTTTCAGACCACTCAGAATAAGACAGCCAGACTTATCTTCGGAAAAACCCGATTTGATAGCACAAAACCCCTCCGCGAAAAACTACATTGGCTCCCAATTAAAGAACGCATTGTTTTCAAGATCTGCACACTGGTCCACAAGATTATCTACGGCGAAGCCCCGGGTTACATGACAGTCTTGATCGACCTACCAATGAGAAACACATCCGAATCAACACAAATGTACTTAAACCTGCACTACCCAAGCTGCAAAGGACTCAAATACAAATCAACTTACGCATCCAATTTTTCCTACATAAGCACTCAATTGTGGAACACACTACCAAAAGCCTTGAAAACGATGTACAACCACCTACACTTCCGAAGAACACTAAAAACTTATCTTTTTAAAAAGGCATACCCTACCAACCCAACATAAATGCATGATCTCTGCAACACAACAAAACTAAAACACGGAATAGACAAAACACAATTCTCCCGCTGCACGATGACCTTGTGTGGCTGTACCACACAAGTTTCTAATCTCAACACATCTCCAACAATATGTAAGCCACATTGAGCCTGCAAATAGGTAGGAAAATGTGGGATACAAATGTAACAAATAAATAAGTATAAGGCCTATTTCTACAACTGGGCATCTCCATTTATGTTTATCTCTATGTTTATTAAAACCTTGCTATACCGCATGAACCAAATCAGTGGATCTAAGCTGTGTACAGAGCTAAATAAAAGTCCAGAAAGGAACACCGATTAAAATAGGAAAGAGATACAACAAAGAAATCATACCTTCAAAACAACAGGATATACAATCATTCCAAAGCACACACACACTCCAAACAGAGCCAAGAACATTCAACCAGTGGCGTAGCCATGGGGGTCCTTGGAGGGATGGCCCCCCAATTTGGGTTTGGGGCCTCCCAAGGTCTGCTGGTTTGGTTGGCGGAGATCCTCCCACTTTGGGTTCATACCCTCTCCCAAACCAAGGTCTGGCTATGCCTCCGCATTCAATTTCAAGAACAACTCTCGTCTGAGCTCTCCAGGACTCATGTGAGATCGAACTCTTGCAAAAAATAATGTGATTTACGAAGGGCTTTAAAACGGGGAAAAGACTCATAGAGTTCCAGAGAGATGGTGTCAAAAAGTAAAAGGCCAAATGGCAGGTAGTCTCCAATTTGACTGCTCTGGGATCTGGGAGGACCAAGTGATTTGCGTCCATACAGCGGAGGGCCCTAGATGGTATACATGGGACTGTCAGCATAGAAAGGTACAGAGGGACACCTGTATAAAAAGCTTTATGAGGGAGGATTAAGATTTTAAAGGAAATACGGAACTGAACTGGGATCCTGTTGCATAAGGCCACCTGAGCCCTAGGTTCAATTATAGAATACTAGCATACAATATTGGTACACCTAACATATAGGTGCCCACAGTTACACCAGCCATCGAGGTGGCATAAGTAAGGCTGCCTAAATGCAATAGGGCTGTGGGTATCTTATAGTATTCTGTAAATTATGTGTGCATCTGGGAATCCTGAACATGTCATGCCCTTGTGTACATTCCCTTTCATTTACACAAGTTAGTCATGCCATTAGATACCATGCTGGCACTTTCATGTGCAAATATATATTTACTAGTAAAAAAGGCCCATTTCGGTAGGCAACGAAATGGGCGCTAGCAAGGTAATCCCCCCCCATCCTCCCTCGCTGTCTCGCTCTGTCCCCTCCGAGACCCACGCCTCCCTCCCTTCCTTCCTTCCTTCCGAGTTCCAGACCCCCCTCCCTTCCAGTTCAAGGCCCCCTCACGCCCCCCCCACCGAGTTACAGACTCCCCCTTCCCTCCAATTTCAACACCTCCCCCTCCGCGTGACTGACCCCTGGACCCCCTTGCCGCGACCCTCTCGATCCCCCCCTTTCCTCCGAAAACCCTTCCCCACCGCCGTCGCATACCTGTGCTGACGGGGGACCCCAAACCCCGACAGCCGAAGTCCTCTTCTCTTCTCGTCTGATGTCAGATGCACGCACAGAAACTTGATCAGATCATTCATCAAGCAACGCCACGGCAGCTCAGAAGAGGACTTCGGCTGTCGGAGGTTGGGGTCCCCCGTCAGCACAGGTACGCGACGGAGTTGGCTCGCGCTGCTATGTTGTAATTGGGCACTGTCGCTGCTGACGCACCCGGAAGTGGGAGACGTCATCATTTCAGGAGATGGATACAGAAGCCTGAATGCCTCAAGGCTTATGTCCACGCAGTCAGCTTCAGAACGTTGGAGGTGCGTTTTATTATATAGGATATGATATGCATAAGTGATTGTATTCTACGCATTTATAGTAACATAGTAAATGACATCAGATAAAGACCTGAATGGTCCATCCAGTCTGCCCAACAGTCACATTCATTATCAATTCATGATTAAACCAGCAATGAATATGATATAAAATACATGATCGTGGTCTTTCTTTGTGTTTCTGGGCATAGACCGTAGAAGTTCACCCGACCCTGTCCTTAACGTTCCAGCTACTGGAGCTGGCATCAAAGCCCACTCCAGCCTATCCGTCTTGTCATTTGTGGGACAAAGTCTGCCCAGAGCTGTCCTCAGGCTCCAGCTACTGAAGTTGTTGTCGAAGTCCTTTCCAACCCAACCCAAACTGGACTGCCATATACGGGACACCGATCGTACAAGTCTGCCCAGCACCGGTCCTAGTTCATCACAGCCAGAGTCACCCTCTAAGTGTCACTCAACACATCCACACACATGTAGCCATTTAAGTTTAGGTTTTTTTAAAAATTCCATTCATTTTCTAATTAGAGGTCCTCTGAGTTCATCCCAAGCTGTTTTGAATTCCGCCACCGTTTTTGTCCCTGCTACTTCCCAAGGGCTTTCCGGGCATCGACCACCCTCTCCGTGAAAAAGAATTACTCCTAGGTCTACCACCCTGCAACCTCAAATCATGTCCTCTAGTTATACTATTTCCCCTTCTCTGGCAAAAATTTATTTCTATATTAATACCTTTCAAGTATTTAAATGTCTGCATGAGATCTCCCTTGTCCCTTCTTTTCTTTCACATAAATACGAATGCCCTCTTAGCACACCTGACTATAGGAAAAATTTGAAAGGTCTAGATGAGACATTTCCCAAGACATTTTATTGAAAATTGACCCACCAGTGTCTAATTATTACCTCAGACATCACTGCTTCCGCCCTGGCACCTTTCAGGATGACTGAATTCACTACACAGAGCAAGAAAACCGGATATAGTGGTAAAAGAGGAAAAAGAAAATTAGGATTGTGAGGTCTTAGTCCAAACTGTACTGGGACAGCTCAGGGATCTGTTTCTGGCATTTGTGGGCGGACACTCCGGGGGATGGACCAGCTGGGAGGAATAGGCTCTTTCAATGCTTGAATGCCCACTGTAGTATTGTTTTCTTTAGCTGAGGATTATCGAAATGATCTGGTTAGCCAGAAACAGATTCAATCTTTTTAGTCTATTAGCATAAGCATTATAAGGTTACAGCATGCATCTGTTTGATAAAATGCAGCTTCGGGGTTGAGCTTTTTAATGGAATTTAGTTTATAGCCGAAGAGAATTTTTTTTATTACTATTGGCTTACAGCTCCTTAGAAAAGCATCAATAAATGATACTAATTAAATACCTTCAGAATTTACTTATTCCAAATAAGCTCTAACATAGTCCTAACAAAAATAAACCCTTACTTCATAAAATGCTGAGAACTATAATTTAGAGCTTTAATGTTTGTAAAGTTGTTTTTGTAATGAAGCTGTAATATGTATCGAATGAATTGGAGCATGGGCTTGGGAAGCCATCCACTGAACGACTTTGAGAATTCCTTGTGGTTTGCCGCAATAGCAATGAAGCTCCATATAGTTTGTGACATCCCCCAATGGGTTACGCCATAGCCCCAATGACTTATCAGACCATTCGCCTATCCCAAGACATCACAAAACGCAGGATGTAATACCAAAACGATGTGATTAATCTGAGAAATCATGCAATATCCATATTCGAACATTAATGACTTTGGGGCCCAATGCAGGCTTACTGCTCGCTAAAAAGGAAGTACCACCGGGCTACCGGAATTTTGCCAGATGGTGATACCAGACCATTGGGAGTTCGGAGAGCAGACACGATAGACGCTAAGAAAAGAACTAAGTGAGAGAGATTCTTTATTGCATAAGATGTGTTATTATTCATTGTTAGGTTTGGAAAGCTAACACATTCAGAAACATCCAAAAGAAAATTTCTGAGGGAGGCCATTGTGGCCGAAACATAACTCATGTCGTGTCATCTGATGTTTTAATAAGTTTTCACATTTATTTTATTTATTTATTTTATTTATTAGATTTGTATCCCACATTTCCCCACCCATCGGTAGGTTCAATGTGGTTTACATATTTTTTGAGGGACGGTTGCAGAGTTTTGGTTTCATCAAGTATAGTTCTTATTAAAAATGGTCAAAACTGTCGTGGACTATGTTTATAATAGTCTATGGAACGAGTTGATTGGGTAAAGGTTGGCATCGGTGTTTTCTGTTTCTGAGGTTATTTCAGCAATATTTAAGTTGTTTTGAGGTAGATAGATGCTGGAGCTTCCATGTTTCCATATTGTCTAGCTTCCATGTTTTTGTCACCTTCGCAGTGTTTGGCTTATCTGTGTGTTTCTGAGGGTTCTTGTTCTTCTGTTTTTTTGTCCAGTTATATAACTGGGCACTACTAGATGCTAATTCTGTAACAGAATCTAGGCACCAAGATTTTGTTATAGAATACTAGACTAAACTGCATCAATGTGCCTATATTTAGACGCTTCCACTTACGCCATGTCAACAGCAGGAGTAAGTGGCCCCCACCTAAATGGGGCAAATTATCACATAACTTGTCCTGGAGTACCCCATTGCCAGTCAGGTTTTCAGGATATCCACAATGAATATGCATGACCGTACCTATGGAAAGATATGAGTGGAGGAGTGGCCTAGTGGTTAGAGTGGTGGACTTGGTCCTGGGAACTGGGTTCAATTCCCACTGCAGGCACAGGCAGCTCCTTGTGACTCTGGGCAAGTCACTTAACCCTCCATTGCCCCAGGTAAAAATAAGTACCTGTATATAATATGTAAGCCACATTGAACCTGCTATGAGTGGGAAAGCGCGGGATACAAATATAAGAAAAAAATATATAAACAGGATGGAGTTGGTCCAAAGGGCGGCTACGAAATTAGTAAGTGGTCTTGAATGCAAAAATTATAGGGACAGGCTTATGAACCTCAACATATATACGCTGGAAGAGAGGAGACATGATAGAGAGGTTTAAATATCTCAAGGGCATTTATGTACAGGAAGAGAGCCTTTTTCAAATGAAGGAGAGCTCTGGAATGAGGGGGCATATGACAAAGTTAAGAAGGAATAGGCTTAGGAGTAACCTAAGGACGTATTATTCACAGAAAGGGTGGTGGAGGCGTGGAATGGTCTCCTTGTGGAGGTGGTGGAGTCGAGGACTGTTCCAGAATTTAAAAAGGCATGGGATAAGCATGTGGGATCGCTTAGGAACAGGAAAAATTGGGGGTTACAGAGGATGGGCAGACTGGATGGGTCATATGGCCCTTATCTACCGTCATTTTTCTATGTTTCTAGTGTTCTATAAATTACACACGCAATCAGCGAATACATTAGGTGCCATAGGATGTAGGTTGATTAAAATACACTTAATTTTTCATAATTTTCCACATGTTAAGAAACTGTGGCTTCCCTTAGACAAATTTTGCAAAACAAACAATTCTTCATGAGAACCTTTAGCTTCTTAAATAGGTGTCTAACAGTCTTTTAGATTCACTACAATCTCTGTTTTAGTTCCTATGCTGTGTAACATAGTAACATAGTAGATGACGGCAGAAAAAGACCTGCACGGTCCACCCAGTCTGCCCAACAAGATAAACTCATGTGTCATTTTTTGTCTATACCTTACTTTGATTTGTACCTGTCTTTTTCAGGGCACAGACCGTATAAGTCTGCCCAGCACTATCCCCACCTCCCCACCACCCGCCCCGCCTCCCACCACCGGCTCTGGCACAGACCGTATAAGTCTGCCCAGCACCATCCCCACCTCCCAACCACCAGCCCTGCCTCCCACCGCCGGCTAAGCTTCTGGGGATCCTTTCCTTCTGAGGAGGATTCCTTTATGTTTATCCCACGCATGTTTGAATTCCGTTACTGTTTTCTTCTCCACCACCTCCTGCAGGAGGGCATTCCAAGCATCCACCACTCTCTCCGTGAAAAAATACTTCCTGACATTTGTCTTGAGTCTGCCCCCCTGCAACCTCAATTCATGTCCTCTAGTTCTACCACCTTCCCCTCTCCGGAAAAGGTTTGTGTACATAGTGATATTGTGTTGTTGTTGTTGTTATTATTATGTTAAACTTTATATATTATGGATCAACAATTATTGTCTATTCTGAGATTTGCTAATGTTTTATAACACCCATTCTATCTGTTTTATTATTCTGCTATTATTAACCTATATTTTTCTCTATCGATACTCTGTAATCCATATTATTATGTAAGCCGCATTGAACCTGCTTTAAGTGGGAAAGTGCGGGGCACAAATGTAATAATAAATAAATATTTTTTAAAAATGTCAAGATTATAGTCTAAATGTGTTTATATTTTGAAACATTTTGAATAAAAATATATATAAAAAATCCAGTCCATTTACATTAATACACAAATTGACTCACTTCAAAAACCAACCACACAATATTTTAAAAATATATCAAAAACATTAAAGACTACCCCAGATTCTTTATAAGTCACCCCAAGTTGGGCACAGATCCCAGATGCACACAAACTAATTTGTCAATTAAGTGATAACAATCAGTTATTAGAGTTAATTGGCATTGACTGGCACTTAATTAGCAGTAATTAGTAGTTATCCCCTGGATTCTATATAGTGCAACTGAAATTGCACGCAGAAATCCTGTCATGTTCTGGATTTACGCACACAATTTAATTACTTAACAAGCCAATCAGCACTGATAATTGCCACTTAATGAGCAATTATTGACACTAATTGGCATTAATTAGGGGAAAGGGAATGGGACTTGATATACTGCCTTTCTGTGGTTTTTTGCAACTACATTCAAAAATGGTTTACATAGTATATACAGGTACTTATTTGTATTTAAGGCAATGGAGAGTTAATTGACTTACCCAGAGTCACAAGGAGCTGCAGTGGGAATTGAACTCAGTTCCCCAGGATCAAAGTCCACTGCACTAACCACCAGGCTACTCCTCCAGTAGCAGCAGTCCATGTAGAATCTTCAAATAGTAGCAACATTCCAGAATCTCAAATAGTAGCAACAGCAACATTCCATGTAGAATCTCAGATGGGAAATGGGACTTGACATATCGCCTTTCTGAGGCTTTTGCAACTACATTTAAAGCAGTTTACATGGTATGTACAGGTACTTACTTGTATGAGGTAATGGAAGGTTAAGTGACTTGCCCAGAGTCACAAGGAGCTGCAGTGGGAATTAAACCCAGTTCCCCACTAACCATTAGGCTACTCCTTCACTAGCAACATTCCATGTAGTATCTCAAATAGTAGCAACATTCCATGTAGAATCTCAACTAGGGAAGGACATGGGACTTGATATACTGCCTTTCTGTGGTTTTTGCAACTACACTCAAAGCGTTTTACATAGTATATACAGGTCCTTATTTGTACCTGGGGCAATGGAGGGTTAGGTGACTTGCCCAGAGTCAGAAGGAGCTGCAGTGGGAATTGAACCCAGTTCCCCAGGATCAAAGTCCTCTACAGTAACCAATAGGCTGAATTGGCACGCACACCTTCCTAGGTTTATTCTGTAAAGTGATACGTGTAAATTCTAATGTGTGCTACCAAAAAGGGGGTGTGGCCATGGGCATGGAATGTGCGGGCCATGAGTGTTCTGAAAATCTACGTGCAGGGTTATAGAATACACCTGCTCCATGCCTAACAGGTGCCAGTATTTACAACAAGTTTTACATGGCATAAATAGAGACGCAGGTATGGCCGATAGGCATATTCTATAAACCACACCCAAATCTAGGTGCTGTTTACAGAATATGCCTCAGGCGGAAATGTGTTCAGTGCTAATTTGTCAGGTGTCGTATATACTATATAGTCCTATGCTTGCATCTGCGATACGCCCTGTTCTATAACATACACTCCTAAATGTCATAGTGTGCTACTCAAAAGGAGGTGTGGCCTTGGGAAGGGCATGGGCCGGTCAGGAGAGGTGCCAGAAATTAGGCATAATGTTATGGAATTCTTGGGTTTATGCGCCAAACTGCCATCGGACATGAGGATTTACACCAGGTTTCAGCAGGTGTAAGTCCTCGGACCCAAATTTGGGTGTGGAAATCCATGCTAAGAGCTATTCCATAAAGGTTGGTTAGCACTAAGTGACGTTTATAGAATTGGCGTTTAGCGCAGATCGTTCAGAGGCTTGAGGTAGATATTAAATAAAATGGGAGACTGTATGGATCCTTGTGGTACCTCACGGTTCAGTGCCCAAGGTAATGATGTGCTGTTGTTGAACTGAACTGATTGTTGTCTGTCTGAGAAATACGCTTTGAACCATATAAATTCTATGCCACTGACATCTGTTTCTGCCAGTCTTGTAAACATGATATCATGATCCACAGTGTCGAAGGCTGCTGTGAAATCCAGCAACACTAGTATTTAGGAAGATCCCTTTCACAGTTTCTTTGCAGATCTTCAAAAAGGGACACAAAAGCTGTCTCTATTTCGTACCCAGGTCTGAAGCCAGACTGACATGGGTCTAGCCAATTACGTTCAACTAACCAGATGTTGAGTTGAATGCAGACTGTCTGTTCTGTAAGTTTTGCCAGGAAAGGAATGTTAGAGACTGGTCGGTAGTTTTCAAGCTTGTCCCGGTTGAATGAGCTCTTTTTCAGTAGGGGTGCACCAAAGCTCTTTTTAATGTTGTTGGCAGCTGCCCTTCCACAAGAAAGGAGTTTGCAATTTTAGTTGTTCCTTCGATGAGGTTTGTGCTCATTTGTTGTACTATCTTCGTTGGGCAGCCATCAAGAGGGCTTCCTACCCATCTTCAAATCCTTGCTCAAAGCCCACCTCTTCAATGTCGCCTTCGGCACCTAACCTTTATACCTCTATTCAGGAAATCTAGACTGCCCCATTTTGACTGCCCCTGCTTGACTGACTGTACATTTGTCCTTTAGATTGTAAGCTCTTTGAGCAGGGACTGTCCTTCTATGTTAAATTGTACAGCGCTGCGTAACCCTAGCAGCGCTTTAGAAATGTTAAGTAGTAGTAGTAGTAGGTTCTAGTCCCTACACCTTTCAGGATATTTTCAAGAGCTTCCTCTGTGACTTGGTTGAATGAGTCCCAGATGGCTGTGCATGATGAGGAAGAGGGAGTGTTGTCTTCTTTAGCTGGAGGGAGCTTTGATGGGACTGTTTGTAGGTCTTGATGGAGACCTTTCACTTAGGTGGCAAAGTAAGTGGTAGAATTTTATTTTATTTATTTATTTATTTATTGCATTTGTACCCCACATTTTCCCACCTTTTTGCGGGTTCAGTGTGGCTTACAATACGTTATGAAAACTGGAAGTACATTTTGTTACAGCTCAGTTATGGATTACATTATGAAGCGCTATGAGAGACAAGTTTTGTAACAAGGAATATAATAATGGAAAAGATCATTGAGACATTGGAAGGAAAGAACGGGAAACTAAAAGGGGCGATACATCGGAGGGAACCCGCGGGAAACAGGAGGGGCGGTATATAATAACAGGCAAGCATTTGGTATACATTTTCTGTGAGTAAGGTATGAGTGAGGTAAGTTTGCGGGAGATGAGAAGGTGAGGTAGGGGATGGGAATTCAGAGTGGCTGTAGTGATGCATTGTTGAACAGTGAGTGCGGTTTTATGTGTTTTGGTTCTTTCCGTAAATTTCCTCAAAGAGGTGGGTCTTCAGTAGTTTGCGGAATGTTTTTTGCTCGTGGATCGTTTTCAGGTTATCATTGCTGGTTAGTTGATTTAACACTGGGAAAGAGTTTGCCCTCTTTCCGCATAGTGTGCACTATTTTCAAAGAGGGTGCGCTATTATCGGCAAATGACAAAACACAAAATTGGGGGGGGGGGGGTTCTACTCGTTTTTATTTGATAACAACATGCAACAATAAAGAATATGTCGGTGGCATTTCCTGTGCCATTGCAAAAGATTGTCCATCCCTAAATCTAACCAGGAAATTCAATGCCAGGCCATGGCCATCCTCCAGCACTGAATATCTGGATCAGGTGCTGACCCAGATACTACTACTACTTATTTCTATGGTGCTACAAGATGTACGCAATGTTGTACACTTAAATATGAAGAGACAGTCCATGCTCGACAGAGTTTACAATCTAATTAGGACAGACAAACAGGACAAATAAGAGATAAGGGAATAACAAAGGTGGGAATGATAAAATACGGGTACTTAACAAGTGAGTAAGGGTTTGGAGTTAAAAGCAGCATCAAAAAGGTGGGCCTTTAGCCTAGATTTGAAGACGGCCAGAGATGGAGCTTGATGTACCGGCTCAGGGAGTCTCTTCCAGGCATATGGTGCAGCAAGATAAAAGGAACTGAGTCTGGAGTTGCGGTGGAGAAGGGTGCAGGTAAGAGAGAGTTACCCAGTGAATGGAGTTCCCGGGGAGGAATGTAGGGAGCGATAAGAGTGGAGGAGCTGCAGAGTGAATGCACTTATAGGTCAATAAGAGGAGTTTGAACTGTATGCGGAAACGGATAGGGAGCCAGTGAAGTGACTTGAGGAGAGGGCTAACAGGAGCATAGTGACACTGGCGGAATATAAGTCATGAAGCAGAATTTTGAACAGATTGAAGAGGAGAGAGATGGCTAAGTGGGAGACCTATGGAAAGCAAGTTGCAATAGTCTAAGCGAGAGGTGATAAGAGTGTGGATAAGGGTTCTGGTAGTGTGCTCAGAAAGGAAAGGGCGAATTTTGCTGATATTATAGAGAAAGAAATGACAGATGTAACTGCCAGCTGATAGTCAGTGCATTCCCCAGCAATTCCTGCCTTCTTATAGTTCAAAATGGCACTGGATGACCCAAGGCCGGTGCAAATTTAGTGTAATGGGCCTTCCTCTCACACCAGTCTTTTTAAGATCCTATTGACATAAGAAAGATGGTTCTCAATATGTATTCAAGTCATTTTAATTCTATCCTAGCACCGTATTTTCTTGGAATAGCTTTTCTTCCTTTTCCTTTAACTTTTACAAAGAATTCTCATTTGCCAGTGTAACAGCTATCTAGATTGAAGTGTTTGATGTATGTGAAATTTTTAAACAAACAACTTGTCTTATTTTTAAATAGTTGAACCATAAAATTGTAACAATGGAATGTACTTAAACAGATTATCTGCAAAAGCTCTATCCCCTTGATTTCATACATGGCACAATCCTGAGCAAATAGAACGTTAGGTATTATTAGGAAAGGAATGGAAAACAAAAATGAGGACATTATAATGTCTTTGTATCACTCCATGGTGCGACCGCACCATGAATATTGTGTGCAATTCTGGTCTCAAAACAGATATAGTGGAATTAGAAAAGGTACAGAGAAGGGCAGCGAAAACGATAAAGGGGATGGGATGACTTCCCTATGAGGAAAGACTGAAATGGCTAGGGCTCTTGAGCTTGAAGAAAAGACGGCTGAGGGGAGATATGATAGAGGTCTATAAAATAATGAGTGGAGTGGAACTGGTAGATGTGAATCGCTTGTTTATTCTTTCCAAAAGAACTAGGACTAGGGGGCACGCAACAAAGCTACAAAGTAGTAAATTTAAAAAGAATAGGCGAAAATATTTCTTCATTCAATGTGTAATTAAACTCTGGAATTTGTTGCCAGAGAATGTGGTAAAAGCAGTTAGCTTAGCAGGGTTTAAAAAAAGGTTTGGGTAGCTTCCTAAAAAGAAAAGTCCATAAGCCATTATTAAAATGGACTTGGGGAAAATCCACTGCTTATTTCCTGGATAAGCAGCATAAAATGTATTGTACTGTTTTGGAATCTTGCCAGGTACTTTTAACTGGATTGGCCACTGTGGAAACAGGATGCTGGGCATGTGTCAGCCCTTGACCCTCAGAAAGTGAGCCCCTGTGCCGAACGGAGTTAGGCAGCCGGACAATCCTGATCTTACCTGGAGAGTGAGGCAACAACTCCTCAGGAAGTCAGAGGAGTGTAGACACAGGTGAGACTTCCAGGGCAGATGAGAAGCAGGAACAAAGTCCAAGACCAGGCAAGCCTCAGAGCAGGGGACGAACCAGAGCACAGTCCAGGTCCAGGCAAACACAAGGCAGGTGGTAACAGAAGCAAAGTCCAGGTCCAGGCAAGTTTCAGGGCAGGCTGCAAACAAAAGCAAAGTCCAGGTCCAGGCAAGTTTCAAGGCAGGCTGCAAACAAAAGCAAAGTCCAGGTCCAGGCAAGTTTCAAGGCAGGCTGCAAACAAAAGCAAAGTCCAGGTCCAGGCAAGTTTCAGGGCAGGCTGCGAACAGAAGCAAAGTCCAGGTCCAGGCAAGTTTCAAGGCAGGCTGCAAACAAAAGCAAAGTCCAGGTCCAGGCAAGTTTCAGGGCAGGCTGCGAACAGAAGCAAAGTCCAGGTCCAGGCAAGTTTCAAGGCAGGCTGCAAACAAAAGCAAGTCCAGGTCCAGGCAAGTTTCAAAGCAAGAGCAATCCAGGAAGAATCCAACGCCACAGAATCCACCAAAGCAGAAGCCGAAGCAATGAGAGTTCTGCTTTGCTGCTCCTAAATAGCCCTCCCCATTAGGAGGACCGGTAACAGCTGAAAGGAGGCGGAGCTACCCACAACCGTGACTCAACAGCCCCGGATTGGCCGGCCAGAAGCAGGGGGCGGAGTCAGCCGCGATCGGCCAATCCGGACGTTGTGGGGAGTGACATCGTTCCTCTGAGGCTCCGCGCCTGCAAGGGATCCCTTTCTCGGGGAACGCCGGCCCTGTCCACCTGGCCGGCGTCTCCCCGCCGCCACCGAAGCGGACCGGAGGGCCGGAGCAGCCCAGACTGCAGACAGGATCCCAGCGGTGCGACGCAGGGGCTTGGTGCCCGACCACCTCTCCTGGCCAACACTCCCTGCGACACCCTGACAGCGTGGCATGCCCGACGGAGAAGCGGCACAGGTGAGGGACGCGACAGCATGATGGACCTTCGGTCTGTCCCAGTATGGTAATACTTATGTAATGCCCCCGATCTGCCCATGACCCTCCCATGGCCACACCCCCTTTTTGAACCTGCATGTAAAATTTGTGTGCAGATCCTATATTTAAATTTATGCACCCAAATTTTCAATTAAATCCAATTAGCACCAATACTTTCCTGTTAAGAAGAGTAAGATCTGCACTAATTGACTCGTTACTCAATTAAATTGTGCTCACAAATTGGGCATCCAAATTTGCACATGTAGGTTTTAGCAACTTTTATAGAATTTGGGGTGAGTGCTATTTTGTTGTAAGCTGCTAAGACTTGTTTTCAGATTTGGTGAGTTATCAAAATTTGAATGAACATAAACATAAACATTGGTTGGAGTGTCTTTAAAATTTTAGCCCCTCATTCTATAAGAGGGCAATACTAGCATGGGCCCCCACAGATTATGCCCTGGCCCCCTCTACATTTGACCTGCCACCGTCCGCCACCCGCCGCCGCATCAGATACCTTGTTTGCTGCCGGGGGTCCACAAACCCCGCTAGCCGAAAGAGTCTTCTTCAGCGCCGGTCGACTCCAGTGCCTTCGTTGTGTGATCATCTGTTTCTGACGCCTTATGTCCTGCACCGTGCATGTAGCCCCGTGCAGGACATAAGGCATCAGAAACAGATGATCACACAACGAAGGCGCTGGAGTCAACTAGCGCTGAAGAAGACTCTTCGGCTGGCGGGGATTGGGGACCCCCGCCAGTAAACAAGGTACCTGATGTGGCGGCGGGGCAGGGGGCGGGCGGCAGGGGGGGTTGCGGTTGTGGCGGCAGGGGGTCCAGAGTGGCGGGGAGGGGTCAGCGATGGGGGGCGCTAAACAGTGCCCCCTCACCTCGGGCTCTGGCCCCCCCCTCCCGCCAAGGTCTGGCTACGCCCCTGGTACTTACATGTGTGAATGTAAACTTGTGTAACAGTGGACTATTCTATAATTTAAGCATGCAAAGGGCCAAATTTTATGAATGGTGCCTTAAAAATCATCACCAAAAAACCACGTGCTTAGCCCTATTCTATGAAGTATTCTAAAGTTAGTTATAGTTTATAGACTACGCGCATGTCCAAATTGCAACTAAATTTGGGCGCACCCATTTAGGCCACCTAAAACCAGGCCTAAATACCTGCGCCTAAGTTATGTGCAGATCGGGTGTATTCAATAATAATACACATAGTTTTTTGAATTGCCCATAACCTGCCCATTGCACGTCCTCTTTTTGGTTGCGCACATTAGAATTTATGCGCACCATGTTGTAGAATAAGCCTAGAAAGTGGTGGGCGTAAATTCTAATTAAACCCAATTAGTACCACTAATTGGCTGTTAAGTGCCAATTATCTGCACTGATTGGCTTGTTAATTAAGTTGTGTGCGCAATTTGGCCGTGCAGTCGAATTAGCACGCACAACTTAAGGCACCATATATGGAATTTGGGGGAAAGCTCTTTCATGTGTAAGTGTTCTTATAGAAGAGGCTCACAGCCTGTGTAAAGTGGGCACTTAAATTGTGGGTCCCAGTTCTAGAATTGCCCCCTTACCCCCAGATTCTATACAGATCGTTCAACTTAACAGTGTAACAAGCCAGTAACGGTCAATAATTGGATGATAGCAATCAATTATTGATGTTAATTGGCACCAATTGAGATTTGCATGTACATCCGACTGCGCACTATTCTATAACACTGCACGCCAAAATCCCATTGCATGCAACCCAAAAGAGGGCGTGGCCATGGGAGGGACATGGGTGGGTCAGAGGCATCCCAAAAAGTTGTGCAATGTTACAGAATTCTAGGGATGTGTACTCAAATTGTATCATTTCAGTGATTTGCTCCACAATCACGGCGGTACGCTTCTTTGACTGTTTTATGGACTTGTAGTATCTTATGAAGCCTCCTTTGCTACATTTGGGCTTTTCAACATGTATACAGACTGCTGAGGCAGGCAGTCTGGCCAAAACATGGTGCCGTGTCGATTCATCGTTTTTAAACATTGTCTAATTTATGAAATTACTAGTAAGAAAAGGCCCGTTTCGGACACAAATGAAACGGGCCCTAGCAAGGTTTTCCTCGGAGTGTGTATGTTTGAGAGAGTGTATGTGAGAGTGACTGTGTGTGAGAGAGAGAGTAAATGTGCGAGAGTGTGTGTGTGAGAGAGAGAGAGAGAGTGAGTCTGGGTGCGAGTGTGTCTGTGTGAGAGAGAGTGTGTATGTGAGAATAAGAGTGTGTGCGAGTGCTTATGTGAGACACAGTGTGAGAGAGAGAGAGAGTGTGTTTCACACAGATACAGTGTGTGCGAGAGAGAGAGAGAGAGAGTGTGTGTGTGTGACAGATACCCCCCTCTCTGGTATCAGGCCCCCCTCCCTCCCTCTCTCTGGTGTCAGCCCCCCCCCCCTCTCTCTCTGGTGTCTTAGCGTTACTGTGCAGGACGCTGAGCTCTGGCTGTGCTTCAAGGAACTGACCAATCCTATTTAATAGAAAGCACCTCCAACATTCTGAAGCCGAGAAACCTCGTGTGGTTGGTCACTTCTGCTTGTGACGAACCCGGAAGTACATGATGTCAATTCAGGAGATGGATACAGAGAGCAGGAATGCCTCAGCCATGCAGTCAGCTTCAGAATGTTGGAGGTGCGTTTTATTGTATAGGAAGTGTGTACGACTTCTTCTGCCCCACTGATGTTATTGGATAAGTTTTGTTGATCACGTTACTCTTTTGTCTGACCTGTCATGTTCGTAGTGGTCTCTATTCCTCCACCTCGGTGGTCGATTCCTACTGCTCAACTTGTGTGCCAGGATTTACACAAGGTTTTAGTTGTCGTAACTCCTCGCGCCCGAAGTTGGTCACGGGAATCAACGCCTGCTGGTGCCTAATTTTTGGCACCATTTATTGAATCCGAGCAATAACTGGCCACTAACAATCAATTATTGACATTAATTGGCACCAATTAAGGATTTGCATACACATCTGGCTGTGGGCTATTCTGTAATGCTTGGCATCCAAATCTCATAGTGCGCAACTCAAAAGGGTTGCGTACAATCAATTTCCATTCATTAAAACATTTTAACATGCGTACAGAAAAGTAGTTGAAATGAATGTGTGAAATAAACTGAAAAAAAAAACCCAACCAAAAATTTGGAAACATTTCAGCAAAAATTGGAACATGAACCACACTGTTTTTGGCTGTGTACATTCCTAAACCCAGCAAGTTTGCTTAGTAGTCATCTGCCTTACTTTGGGGAGATGTGCATACTTGTCTATACCCCCTGTTTACTAAGCCGCGCGGCAATCCAGACACAGCACATTCAAAGTGAACGGGCTGTGTCGGCATTAGCGCACGGCAGCTGCTAGCATGGGGGGAGGGGGTATATGTATCATCCAGTTTGCCATGCAACAATTTATCTGACTTAGGAAAATCTCTTGAGATGTGGCCTAGTCAGATTTTGATAGATAACTGGTTTGAAATACATTTGTTTGTTAAGAACAAGGCAAACACGATAAGGGGAGGCCGACCACAAATGGGCCGAAGGCCAGTGAGCCTTCGGCCCATTTGTGGTCGGCCTCCCCTTATCGTGTTTGCCTTGTTCTTAACAAACAAATGTATTTCAAACCAGTTATCTATCAAAATCTGACTAGGCCACATCTCAAGAGATTTTCCTAAGTCAGATAAATTGTTGCATGGCAAACTGGATGAAAAAGGGGAGGGGGAGGGGAGGGAAAGGGGAGGGGAAAGGCTAGGCGGGAATAGGAGAGCAAGACCGGGGGGGGGGGGGGGGACAGAGGAGAAGAAAGGGTTAAGGGAAAGTGAGAGGGGGAAGAATGGAGGAGCGAGAGGCGGAGAAAAAGTCACAGAGCAGAGGAAGTAGGGAAATCGGGAGTAGGAAAACTAGGGAACATCATCGCTGCACCACCCACCCACCCTGTTTTCAACGTTAGTCGCAGCTGGGGGAGGGATATGATGACAGTCAGGGCCGGATACACACACCTTGACAGTTAATGGTTGAAAGTTAAGTGTTAAATCTATGTTGGTTAAGTTGAAATGTGATATTTCTGCATATTAACGGATACCTGAGAGAGAGAACTTTGGGCCATTTTGTCTCCTGCCTTGGATGGTTGGGAGATCTGGGACATCAGATGCTGAAAAAGCAGTGTAGGCGCATCCTTCAACGGGATAGGCCAGAAGACAACGTGTGCTCAGAGAGACAGCACAACGAGTGGAGACGGGGTGCTTGGACGGCACACCTGTGAGGCAATAGGAGATGGTAGATAATGAAGGCTGTGTACCCAGGCAGGAGTTTCATATTAGGAATATTGCAAGTTATGGAAGTATTATATCTATTGTGTTAACAGATATAATGGTTTTACGTTCCTGACTGAGGCCTTACTAAATTCCTCTTTCTATCGAAAATTGACTCCTGCGTACTTGTATTAATGTAAATATAAAGGTATCGCCGAGTGTGTGCCGAGTGCCCAATGTGTAGTTTTGCTGGTCAATATTTTGATGTCTTTAGTTTGTTCACCTCCTAAGACTGTTTGATATTATATTTTCAACTTTATTCTTCCGATTGTTTCATAGTAACATAGTAACATAGTAGATGATGGCAGAAAAAGACCTGCACGGTCCATCCAGTCTGCCCAACAAGACAACATATGTGTAAACCTTACCTTGATTTCTACCTGCCTTATTCAGGGCACAGACCGTACAAGTCTGCCCAGCAGTACTTCCCGCCTCCCAACCACCAGTCCCACCTCCCATCACCGGCTTTGGCACAGACCGTATAAGTCTGCTCTCCACTATCCTCGCCTCCCAACCACCAACCCCTCTTCCCCCCACCTGCTCCGCCACCCTTCCCTTGCTGTTTTCTGTTATCCATGGTGGCACCTACTTCTTTTTTCCATATTTTCATGGTTATCTTGCAAACCACATTGATTAAGAGGAGAAGACTCGCATATATAACACAACACAAGACAACGGATCAACTGCAGCTCTCCAACGTGCACTCATTTGCATGTTCAGTTCCTTTAAGACAGGAACTGTTTGGGTTGTTCGAGAGAGATACGATGGCCTGTGAAAGTACCTTGAAAATGATCATGTATCATGAAGCTCAAATTTACATTTCATCTATTATTGAAGAAGAAATGGCAAGCTAACATCCGTATATCGGTGCCAATACAATTTCTTGTTCGGGTTCGTTTGTATTGAAAGCACTAGCGTAATATTATTCCACATGTAATGAGTTTCAAATCTCAGATGCAAACCACAATGCTTGCACAATTACATTACAACAGAGTGCTATCGCATTAGCTAATTAGGATGACCTCAAAAGTAAAATGTTTTCTTCTTATTAATTTATTTAAAATGATTGCATTCAGTTTTTGCCAAAGGAAGAAGCAATTTCAAGCAAGATCTAACGAACAACACGCTAAAATCCGGTACTGTTTTTAAACAACCTGCCTCGCAAAATCTTGTAGGTCCATAAATCTTTGTAATAAAATTATGTTTTATTGCATTTTTATGTGAACAATAGATTGCCAGGTGGTGATTAGAATAACAATGAACATTTGCAGGCCAGGTTTTAGAGTTACGTTGAATCCCATTTATCAATGGATTGCTAAGCGGTTTTGAAATCTACCTTGTTTTACTAAATGCGTGTTTAAAATACATTTGCCATCAAAACTAGTTTAAGCAGAAACAGAGAAAAGGCCGTGCCAGCCAAATTTCATGTCATCATGAGCTTTGATTCAGTCTGGCTTCCTTTGAACTTTCTTTATAATTGTTAAACAGGCAAAACGTGCACGAAGGCACTGAATGTCATACATTTCGAAGAGCCAAAAAGCATATGTTGGCCTAATACACATTCAAAAGCTCTAATGCAGTCAATTGCACTAAAGCTTTAGCAATGAGAAACACGAGTAATGTAATCATAGGAAAAGCCATGTAATGGATAAAGGATAGTGTATAAGGTCATGCAGTCTCTGATTCTATCATTCACAATTTTCAGCATCTTGTGATAAAAGATGTGGGTGCATTAGAAGGGAGGGGGCCCAGGATTTTCTATAATTTCACAGTAGTGAAAAACAGAACTGTTAAACTCCTAAGCAAACACCCCACTATCATTATCAAACCCGAGAGGGCCTGAAATGAGATTGAAGGGGGGCAGACTCAAGAAGAATGTCAGGACGTATTTTTTCACGGAGAGAGCGGTGGATGCTTGGAATGCCCTCCCGCGGGAGGTGGTGGAGATGAAAACGGTAACGGAATTCAAACATGCGTGGGATAAACATAAAGGAATCCTGTGCAGAAGGAAGGGATCCTCAGGAGCTTAGCCTAGAATGGGTGGCAGAGCTGGTGGTTGGGAGGCGGGGCTAGTGCTGGGCAGACTTATACGGTCTGTGCCAGAGCCAGTGGTGGGAAGCAGGGCTGGTGGCTGGGAGGCAGGGATAGTGCTGGGCAGACTTACACGGTCTGTGCCAGAGCCAGTGGTGGGAGGCAGGGCTGGTGGCTGGGAGGCAGGGATAGTGCTGGGCAGACTTATACGGTCTGTGCCAGAACTGGTGGTTGGGAGGCGGGGTTGGTGGTTGGGAGGCGGGGATAGGGCTGGGCAGACTTATACGGTCTGTGCCAGAGCTGGTGGTGGGAGGCGGGGTTGGTAGTTGGGAGGCGGGGATAGTGCTGGGCAGACTTATACGGTCTGTGCCAGAGCCGGTGGTGGGAGGCGGGACTGGTAGTTGGGAGGCGGGGATAGTGCTGGGAAGACTTATAGGGTCTGTGCCAGAGCTGGTGGTTGGGAGGCAGGGTTGGTGGTTGGGAGGCAGGGATAGGGCTGGCCAGACTTATAGGTCTGTGCACTGAAGAGGACAGTACAAATAAAAAAGTAGCACATATGAATTTATCTTCTTGGGCAGACTGGATGGACCATGCAGGTCTTTTTCTGCCGTCATCTACTATGTAAACCATAAACTGTCGTGGACAGGATGCTGGGCTCGTTGGACCCTTGGTCTTTTCCCAGTGTGGCGTTACTTATGTACTTATGGTGCAATAGCCATCAAGGAGAAGAGTGAGTATATCCTAGAAAAAGAGCAACCCTATGGTGCTAAATACCACTTGTCAAGTACCCTTTTCCGGTCAGATCCAACAATCTGTTAAAAGTTAGTCTTCAACAGCTGTTCTGTCTTGCAAAATATTATTTCTAAAATTGAAAGATTTGAAAATTTGGACTTACAATGTTTGGATAATTATTTTAAGAAAAATAAGAAAATAAATAAAAAAGTAAACGAATAAAGTGATAGTAAAAGAGATTTTTAGACTTATGATGAAGTGACCCAGCAACAAAAGAAATGTTTGCTTATTTTTGGAGTCGATAAGCTAATACGTTTCTGAAGCCCTTTCCTTCGAGAAATAAGTACATTTAGTAGAAGATTAAGCAATTATGTTGATACATTTTCTTGTGCACTACAAAAGAATGGTCAATCTTTGTACATCCCATCATACCCTCTATCAAGGTTTACCCAGGATAATAGAAGAAGTTGTATTTAAGTAGGACTTTATTCAATTGGCTTGGGAATGGTTGACTTGTACTTCTAGTTGGCTGTTCAGTTTCATGTTTTGCCAATTTATTCTTGTTCTCACAGCAGGTATTCAAGCCTCTGAGAGATGGAAAGGGTGGTTTGTGCGAAAGAGCTATGATCAGGGCTTCTTTTGAGGGGGTGCTTAGGGGTACTGAGTACTGGCACCTTTTTCATTGTCTGCAAAAATTGACCCATGGTCCCCGAGTTTTAATGAAAGAGTTCAGACTCTACACACCAATTCTGCCTTGTCATAGATTCTGTGACTGGTTGCAGGGGGTCTGGCTATTGTGGGGTGGGTCCCTCAGTGATCACTGCACCCCAGAAGGGTGGGCTAGCATTTGAGTACCGCACCTTTTTTACTAGAAAAAAATGCACTGGCTAAGATTATCATTAGGGCTTGGAATTCAGGGTGGACCTTTGGGATAACCTGCTTTGGACAGTCCAAGAAAGCTTCTTGAACAGCTGAAGCAGGGCTTACTGTGGTGGCAGAGCTGGGATATTGCTTGGCATACAGCCTTTCTAGCCCAGGATGGCACCTCCCAGAGATAGCAAATAAACTCAGGCAACAGGATTAAATTGTCTTGCTAGGTCATCTAAGAAAGCTGCAGCCATATAAAGGCAATTTTTTTAACTAGACGTGTGGAAATGCCTAGAAAATTAGCACTGTTAAATAGTCCAACAATAATATATGCGCAGTAGGGGTAAAACAGGTCATTTAGGGGTCCTTTTACTAAGCCGCATAAGCATCTATGTTCGCCCAATGCACGCCAAAATGGAGTTACCGGCCGACTACCGCGTGGCTCTTGTGGTAATTTCATTTATGGCGTGCGTCCGATACGCGCGTCTGAAAATATTTTTTATTTACGGACGCACACCTAGTGGCATTTTGACACTCATAGGTCATTACTGTCCAGATTCCTTACCGTTAGGTCAATGGCTGGCAGTAAGGTCTTAGACCCCAAATGGACGTGCGGTAATTTTGATTTTGCCGTGTGTCCATTTTCAGCAAAAAAGAGGCCTGTTTCACAGGCGAGCTGTAAAATGGATTGGCGCATGCCCAAAACCCACGCCTACACTACCGTAAGCAATTTTTCAGCACGCTTTTGTAAAAGGACCCCTAAGTAACAACCCAGCACTCATGAATTACTTCAATTACACTTTGAAGGACTGGGCAAGTCCAATTAAATAGGGCCTCAGCAGCAATTCATTTCACACAGCAACACCATCCTGTGACTTGCCTGTGTCGTCATCGACTTCCATATATTGTAATTCTTGAATTTAATTTCACAAACTTAGGGCCTGTTTTATAAAGCGGCGTTAAGCCCAACGTGGACATACCGCTCGCTAAAAAGGAAGTACCGGCGGGCTACCGCAGCAGACCAGCAGTACTTCCCACCCCCAGCACGCTGTCATATCTGGCGCCACAAAAATATTTTTATTTTTGTAGCGCCAGCGTGTACCCAGCGGTAATCGGGCAGTGCCGTTGGGTGGCGGAAAGGGCTCCTCCTGAAATGGATGTATGGCAAGTGCTTCACTTGACGCACGGCCATTTCTTGAAAAAAAAAAGACCTACCTTTTACCCGCTGCGGTATAAGGGGGCCTTGGCGCGCATCAAAAACACGCACTGATGCCAGCGCAGGCCTCCTTTTGCCACAGCTTCATAAAAGGGGTCCCTAGCTTGTATACTATAATTCATATAAACTTTATAAGCTCAAACATAACAATAAAAATCAGACAAAAGATTGCCAATTAATACTGTCAAGTACTAAGCATGATGTACTTAGGAACAACAAACATAGTTTGAAATGTCTATATGCGAATGCCAGGAGCCTAAGAAATAAGATGGGGGAGTTGGAATATATTGCACTAAATGAAAAATTAGATATAATAGGCATCTCTGAGACCTAGTGGAAGGAGGATAACCAGTGGGACACTGTCATACCGGGGTACAAATTATATCGTAGTGATAGGGTGAATCGGATTGGTGGAGGGGTAGCATTGTATATTAACGAGAGCCTTGAATCAAATAGATTGAAAATTCTGCAGGAAACAAAACACTCCTTGGAATCACTGTGGATTGAAATTCCATGTGCAAAGGGGAAAAGGATAGTGATAGGAGTGTACTACCGTCCGCCTGGCCAGGACGAACAGACGGATGCGGAAATGTTAAAGGAAATCAGGGACGCAAACAAACTGGGCAACACAATAATAATGGGGGATTTCAATTACCCGCATATAGACTGGGTTAATGTAACATCTGTACACGCAAGGGACATAGGATTTCTTGATGAAATCAAGGACAGCTTCATGGAACAGCTAGTTCAGGAGCCGACAAGAGAAGGAAAAATACTAGACTTAGTCCTTAGTGGTGCTCATGATCTAGTGCAGGGGGTAACGATACGAGGGCCGCTTGATAACAGTGATCATAATATGATCGGTTTTGATATTGGCATTGAAGGAAGTGAAACTAGGAAATCAAGTACGCTAGCGTTTAACTATAGAAAAGGTGATTACGACAAAATGAGAAAAATGGTGAAAAAAAGACTGAAAGGAGCAGCTCGCAGAGTAAAAAACTTGCATCAGGCGTGGATGCTGTTTAAAAACACCATCCTGGAGGTTCAGGACAATATATTCCACGTATTAGAAAAAAGGGAAAAAAGACTAAACGTCAGCCGGCGTGGCTAAACAGTAAGATAAAGGAAATCATTAGAGCCAAAAAACAATCCTTCAGAAAGTGGAGAAGAGAACCAACTGAAAGTAACAGGATAGATCATAAGGAATGCCAAGCCAAATGCAAAGCGGAGATAAGGAGGGCAAAAAAGGACTTTGAGAAGAAATTAGCGTTGGAAGCAAAAATACATAGTAAAAATTTTTTTAGATACATTAAAAGCAGGAAACCGGCCAAAGAGTCGGTTGGGCCGCTGGACGAAAATGGTGTTAAAGGGGCGATCAAGGAGGACAAAGCCGTAGCGGAGAAATTAAATGAATTCTTTGCTTCGGTCTTCACCGAGGAGGATTTGGGGGGGACACCGGTGCCGGAAAGAATATTTGAAGCAGGGGAGTCGGAGAAACTAAACAAATTCTCTGTAACCTTGGAGGATGTAATGGGTCAGTTCAGCAAGCTGAAGAGTAGTAAATCACCGGGACCTGATGGTATTCATCCCAGAGTATTAATAGAACTAAAAAATGAACTTGCGGAGCTACTGTTAGAAATATGCAATCTGTCCCTAAAATCGAGTGTAGTACCGGAAGACTGGAGGGTAGCCAATGTTACTCCGATTTTTAAGAAGGGTTCCAGAGGAGATCCGGGAAATTATAGACCGGTGAGTCTGACGTCGGTGCCGGGCAAGATGGTGGAGGCTATTATTAAGAATAAAATTGCAGAGCATATACAAAAACATGGACTGATGAGACAAAGTCAGCACGGATTTAGTGAAGGGAAGTCTTGCCTCACCAATCTAATGCATTTTTTTGAGGGGGTAAGCAAACATGTGGACAATGGGGAGCCGGTTGATATTGTATATCTGGATTTTCAGAAGGCGTTTGACAAAGTGCCGCACGAAAGACTCCTGAAGAAATTGCAGAGTCATGGAATCGGAGGTAGGGTATTATTATGGATTAAGAACTGGTTGAAAGATAGGAAGCAGAGAGTAGGATTGCGTGGCCAGTATTCTCAGTGGAGGAGGGTAGTTAGTGGGGTCCCGCAGGGGTCTGTGCTGGGTCCGTTGCTTTTTAATGTATTTATAAATGACCTAGAGATGGGAATAACTAGTGAGGTAATTAAATTCGCCGATGACACAAAATTATTCAGGGTCGTCAAGTCGCAGGAGGAATGTGAACGATTACAGGAGGACCTTGCGAGACTGGGAGAATGGGCGTGCAAGTGGCAGATGAAGTTCAATGTTGACAAGTGCAAAGTGATGCATGTGGGTAAGAGGAACCCGAATTATAGCTACGTCTTGCAAGGTTCCGCGTTAGGAGTTACGGATCAAGAAAGGGATCTGGGTGTCGTCGTCGATGATACGCTGAAACCTTCTGCTCAGTGTGCTGCTGCGGCTAGGAAAGCGAATAGAATGTTGGGTGTTATTAGGAAGGGTATGGAGTCCAGGTGTGCGGATGTTATAATGCCGTTGTATCGCTCCATGGTGCGACCGCACCTGGAGTATTGTGTTCAGTACTGGTCTCCGTATCTCAAAAAAGATATAGTAGAATTGGAAAAGGTACAGCGAAGGGCGACGAAAATGATAGTGGGGATGGGACGACTTTCCTATGAAGAGAGGCTGAGAAGGCTAGGGCTTTTCAGCTTGGAGAAGAGACGGCTGAGGGGAGATATGATAGAAGTGTATAAAATAATGAGTGGAATGGATCGGGTGGATGTGAAGCGACTGTTCACGCTATCCAAAAATACTAGGACTAGAGGGCATGAGTTGAAGCTACAGTGTGGTAAATTTAAAACGAATCGGAGAAATTTTTTCTTCACCCAACGTGTAATTAGACTCTGGAATTCGTTGCCGGAGAACGTGGTACGGGCGGTTAGCTTGACGGAGTTTAAAAAGGGGTTAGATAGATTCCTAAAGGACAAGTCCATAGACCGCTATTAAATGGACTTGGAAAAATTCCGCATTTTTAGGTATAACTTGTCTGGAATGTTTTTACGTTTGGGGAGCGTGCCAGGTGCCCTTGACCTGGATTGGCCACTGTCGGTGACAGGATGCTGGGCTAGATGGACCTTTGGTCTTTCCCAGTATGGCACTACTTATGTACTTATGTACTTATGTAACATCTGCCTTCGGACCTGCACCAACATGGACCATGTTTTGCCACACTGCGTCAGGGCGATAGGTCCTTTTCTAGGACAGAAATAGGCATCTTAGAAAAGGACCTATTGCCCTGAAGCCATGTGGCAAAACATAGCCCATGTTGGCGCGGGTCCAAAGGCAGTTGCTTGAGCTTATAAAGATAAGTTTTAAAGTTTACGGGGCCCTTTTACAAAGGCGTGGGAGGGTCAATGCGTGGGTAGCGTGCGCCCAATCAGCACTACTACCAGGATAGCGAGTGCACCCGGCGATAATTTTGATTTTGGCGTGCACTGAATCCCACAGTAGAAAATAATTTTTTATTTTTTACCATGGGGCGTTCCCGGTGGTAACCGGCAGCATGTCCATGTTGGCGCATGCTACATGGTTACAGCGTGGATAGGGCATGAGCCCTTACCACTATAAATAGGCGTGTGCTAGTTTTAATATAACCACAGGCCCGTTAAAAATTGCTTTTTCCCCAGCCGGGGTAAATAATTGCCCAGCACGCGCCCAAAAGAATTCGCCCACACTGTTGCAGGCCACTATTTACCACAGCTTTGTAAAAGGACCCCGTATGAATTATAGTATACAAGCTAAGGGGCCCTCATACATAAGTGAGTTAGGCTCTTCGCGTGTACAGCGCACGCCAAAATGCGATTACTGCCAGGCAACCACACCCCCTGGCAGTAATTTCAGATTTGCCGCATGCCCATAACATCTGGATGATTTATTTATTTATTTCCTCCCACGTGCTACCTTTCCGGTGGTAATTGTCAGTTGGCGTGCACTGACCGGTCACCACGTGTGAAGCACGTGAGCCCTTACTGCTAGATCAATGGGTGACATTAATGGCTTTGGCCGGTTTTAGGCATGTGTTGGTTTCAGTTTTACCGCATACCCTTTTCCCGTCCCATTTTTAAAAAATGCCCTTTTTGCAGACGTGGTAAAAACTGGCCTGGTGCATGCCCAAAACAAGTGTCTACAATGATGCAGGCCACTTTTTGCCGCGGCTTAGTAAAAGGGCTCCTAAGTTTGTGAAATTAAAGAAATCAAGAGTTACAATATATGGAAGTCGATGCTGATGCAGACAAGTCACAGGATGTGTTGCTGTGTAAAACGAGTTGCTGCTGAGCCTCCTATTTAAGTGGACTTGCCCACTCCTTAAAAGTGTAATTGAAGTGATTCATAAGCACTGGGTTGTAATAGAAAATTAGCATATTTATTTTATTTATTTATTTGTTACATTTGTATCCCACATTTTCCCACCTATTTGCAGGCTCATTGTGGCTTACATAGTACCGTACAGGCGATCGCCAATATCGGTATTAACAAATACAGAGTGATGTTGAAGTAGAGTATGGATCATGTGTTACAGACACGTTAGGGAATCATAAGGAGGAAGAGTTAAGTTGTGTCCAGTACAAGCTTTGGCTTCGTTGTGTTGTAGGGTTATGGCATTTAAGTTGGATCTTTAGGGTATGCCTTTTCGAACAGGTAAGTTTTTAGTAATTTCCGGAATTTTAGGTGGTTGTTTGTTGTTTTCATGGTGCTTGGTAGTGCGTTCCATAGTTGTGTGCTTATATAGCAAAAGCTGGATGAATATGTTGATTTGTATTTGAGTCCTTTGCAGCTTGGGTGGTGGAGATTTAGGTATGTTCGTGTTGATCTTGATGCGTTTCTGGTTGGTAGGTCTATGAGGTCTGTCATGCATCGCGGGGCATCTCCGTAGATGATTTTATGAACCATGGTGCAGATTTTGAATGCAATGCGTTCTTTGATTGGCAGCCAGTGCAGTATTTCTCATAGGGGTTTGGTGCTTTCGAATCTCGTTTTTTCCAAATATAAGCCTGGCTGCTGTGTTTTGAGCAGTTTGGCGTTTCTTTAGGATTTGTTCTTTGTATCCCGCGTAGATTCCATTGCAGTAGTCTAGATGACTTAGTACCATGGTTTGTACCAAGTTGTGAAGTATTTCCCTCGGGGGAAAAAAGGTTTTACTCATTTGAGCTTCCACATCGAGTGGAACATTTTCTTAGTTGTGGCTTTCACTTGGCTCTCCAGTGTGAGATTTCGGTCGATTGTAACTCCGAGAAATTTTAGGCTGTCTGAGATAGGGAGGTTGTGATTTGGGGTGATTATGTTGGTGGATTTGTTTGTGTTGTATTGGGGTGAGAGGATGAGACAGTGTGTTTTTTCTGCGTTAAGTTTTAGTCAAAATGCATTCGCCCATGAGTTCATGATGTTTAGGCTGAGTTTGATTTCATTGCTGATTTCTGCTACATCATGTTTGTAGGGGATGTATATTGTGACATCATCTGCATAAGAGCTGTATGCACCATTTATAAGGGCATGTGTAAGTGCTATGGTGCGCAGCTGCAAGGGGGGGGGGGGGGGTAATGAGAGCCATGGACAGAGTGTGAGCAGGGCTCCCATTTACATACATAATACCATATGTTACATACACCTGAGCTGCATGTATGCATCAGAAGTTATGCCAGCTGTATGTAAGGTGTGCAAATACCAGGTTATACTAGTATCCAGGAGAGAATATATATCATCACTACCAAAAGGATCTCCACCGTTTAAAAAAAGCATAAAATAGATATGGACCTTCAGAAGTGAGTTTATTTTAATCCAAAGCAACCTACATTCTGAGGGTGGAGAATGTTTTAGTAGAATTCTATAATGGCATAAGAACTTAAGAATGGCCATACTGGGTCAGATCAATGGTCCATCTAGCCCAATATCCTGCTTCCAATAGTGGCCAATCCAGGTCACAAAGTACCCGGCAGAAACTCAATTAGTAGCAACATTCCATGTTACCAATCTCAGGGCAAACAGAGGCTTCCCCCTTGTCCATCTCAATAACACCTTATGGACTTTTCCTCCAGGAATTTGTCCAAACCCTTTTTAAACCCAGATACCCTAACCGCTGTTACCACATCCTCTGGCAAAGAGTTCCAGAGCTTAAATATTTGTTGAGTGAAAAAAAAATGACCGCCAATTTTTTTTAAAGAATTTCCATGTAATTTCATTGAGTGTCCCCTGGTCTTTGTACTTTTTGAAAGAGTGAAAAATCGATTCACGTCTACCCATTCTACATCTTGGCGTAGAGAATAGAGACACACCATGCTGCATCAGGGTACCTAATAAAGGCACCCACTTATACAATTTCTACCAGAATATCAAATTCGAAATATGTATCTGTGGTTGACCCGTTTGGCTGGTGGAGCCAGATACTAGGGAGGGGTAAGTGGACAACCATGGCCGCTCCTGTTATTATTGCAGACGTGTTCAGAATCGACTTGGAAAGCTGGAATATAAATGCGATAGAATGAAAATATAAATACAGCAGAATAAGTGAATTTTCTAATGTTTTTAGATTTGATAAAGTGGATTTAATACATGCTGTGCATTGCACTGTGATCGGGAACGATACAATTTTCCTGCAGGCAGTTGTGAGCAACCTAGGGAATCATGTTTTTTGATCACACAACCAGTTAGCACGTTTTTCTTTCACATTATCACTACAGATAGGTTCACATTTAGGAAGAAGGGCGACGCTTGAAGTGTCGTACAATTCCCCTTGTCTGCTTTGAATTACCGAGGACATTAAATGATGTTGCTTATTCGTTTTGTTTTTCTTCTTGAAAACATAGTCAGAATAGGACACTAGCAGTGTATAAACATGCAAGATTAAATTGAAAACAAACCTTCAAATGTCACATGTGCATGAAATAAAGGTGTCTTCAATTAACATTTTTGAAATTTGTACAAACACCAACAATCAAAAGGAATTCTGTTTGACTGGTTTAAGATGATGTGCTTACATAGAATTTTATTTGGAACATGTAATGTGAAATCATTCAACCAATTATTTAGAGCACAAGGAAATTATTTGTCCGCCCTCCAGGTTTAAAATTCTTATAAATCAACACAATATGTGCTAAGGATTTCCCACTGTTTATTAGGAGAAATTCCTCGACTAGAAGGTTAATGTCCCTTTTCTGTCCAGTCCATTCTTCCCTGATTATCTCCATTGATTCTGAATGTGGATCCAGATTTTTAAAAATATAGGAGTCCCTTTAGCAAGCTGCGGGAGAAAAGGGCCCTGTGTTAGCGACGGGGGCTGTTTTTCCCGTACGCCAGGGCACTTTTTACTGCAGCGGGTAAAAAGTCCCCAGACAAACATGGCCATGCGGTAGGAGAATTCTTACCACATGGCCGTGTGGTGGGGAGCCCTTACCGCCTCCCATTGAGGTGGTGATAAGGGCTCCTGCGTTAACTCGGCGGTAACCGGGCAGCCTGCGGTAATGCCTGATTACCGCAAGCCATTTCTAGGGGGGGGGGGGGTTCTTTTTCCCCCAGAAATGGCGTGCGCTCAGGGTGGAACTACCGCCGGCGGCCGTATTGGGCCGGCGGTAGTCCCGATTTAGCGTTCGGAAAGCCCGCATTGGGTTTACCGATGCTTTGTAAAAGACCACCATATTTTCTTGTTTCCTTACTCTTGCGGATTTGCTATCAATAAGCAAATATGTGTCTATTAAAACAAATGAGATGTGTGGACTTTTTATGCTGCCTAGTTGTATTCTTTGGCAAAAAAAACTTAACACCAGCATTGTTATGGTTTATGGTTTATTAATCTTGTTACATCACCTTTCATCAAATGGCAAAATGGTGTATTAAAAGAATCCAATGTAGAAGGACTCCATATCCAGATAGGACAATAATTCCAACCCAACATGTACGTCATTCAGAAAAGGCACATGGAGGAGAGGTCTGTGACCCAGGGGAGCTGGGTTCAATTCCCATTGCAGCTCCTTATGACACTAGGCAAGTCACATAGGGGCCCTTTTACTAAGCCATGTAAGCATCTACGTGCACCCAACACACGTCAAAATGGAGTTACTGCCCGACTACATCGTGGTAATTTAATTTTTGGCAGACGTCCGATATGCGCCTAAATCTTCGCGCTGATTTACACCAGGTTTTCGTTGGTGTAAATGGATATGTGCAGATACTGGCGCTGAAATATCAACTAAGAATATTCTATAATTGGCAAAAAAGCCCGTTTCGGAACAAATGAAACGGGCCCTAGAAAGGCTGTCATCTAAGCGTTTTCTCGTTTCTCTCCCTTGCCCTCCCCTCCATGTCGAGCGATTCTCCCCGTCCCCTCCTCTCCATGTCCAGTGATTCTCTCCTCCCCTCCCTGTCCAGCGATTCTCCCCTCCCATCCCATCTCATCCATGTACAGCAATCCTCCCCTCCATACCTGAGTTCGCAGCGGTGGCAGGCTCGACTCGCGTTGCCTCCAGCCTTCCCTTGCCTTCCCTCTCAGGTCCCGCACTCCTCAGATGTCATTTCATCTTTCCGCAAGGGCGGGACACAAAGGGAAGGGAACGTTGGAGGCGAGCTGATGTAAGCTCATTAGCATATGGTTACGAACCCAGCGAGCCAGCCATCCAGGGATGCTAATTGACAAATTATTATATAGAGAGATGCTTAGTCGGCATTGATTTCAGCACCAATTTTTTAGGCGCCATACACAGAATCTCCTCCTCTAAGCCTAATTTAGGCGTCTTGATTTAGACCAAGTAAAACATGGCCTAAATGGACACGACCAAATCTGATCATGTAGAGATGCCATCAGCGTATTCTATATACCACATGGAAATTTAAACCTATTCTATAAAATTTAGGTGTACTTTAGAGAATAGGCCTAGGCGTAGTTTTTTACTGTGTGGATTTTTTAGGCATCAGATTCTATATAAGGTCCTTGAAAACATGCAGAATAACTTCTGCCTAAGCGTACTCTGTAAGCGATGCCTATATTTAGGCGTGCTATATAGAACCAGTGGTGTAGCTATGTGGGGCCATGGGGGCCTGGGCCCCCGTAGATTTGGCCCTTGACCCCCCTGCCGATGACCCTCTCAACCCCCCCTCCTGCTACCAACTCGTCGCCTACCTTTGCTGGCGGGGGACCCCCACCCCTCCAGCCAAGGTCCTTCCTTCGTTCTATTTCTGAGTCTGACGTCCTGCACGTACAACGTGCAGGACGTCAGACTCAGAAACTGAACAAAGCCTTGCGCCGGAAGAGGACCTCGGCTGGCAGGGGTTGGGGTCCCCCGTCAGCAAAGGTAGGCGACAGCGGCGGCGGAAGAGGGTTGGCAACGGGAGGGGGGGTCGAGAGGGTCGTCAGCGGGGGGGGGGGGGGTCAAAGTTGTTGTTGTTGGTGGTGGCGGAGGTCGGCAATGGCAGGGGGGGTCGGCGGTGCCAAGGGGGGCAGTTAAAATGTGCCCCTCACCACAGGCTCTGGACCCCCATCCCGCCGAAGTCTGGCTACGCCCCCGTATAGAACATGCTTAGTTGCTATCACATTGCTTAAAACTGTGCGCATCCATTTACACCAAGGGAAACGTAGAAAACACCGGTAAGTAGACGACGGCACACGGGGGCATATACTATAACACTGCATGTAAATTTTGGAACGCCCAAGAAACGCCCATTTCTCCACCCATAACCACGCCCTTTTTGACTGCACACATTAGAATTTAGGTGCAGTGCGTTACATGAATATGCTTAGCGAGTTCTGCATGTAAATTCTAATTATCGACAATTAGTGCTCATTATTGCTCGTTAAGACCTGTTATCAACGCTGATTAGCTTGTTAAGCCAATGAAGTTATTGGCATTGTTCTAGAATACGCTTGGATTTTGGCGCGAAACACTAGACGCGATATGTAGAATCCAGGGGCATTAGCAGAATCTAGTCCAAACTGCAGAGATACTAGAGGAAGCAATGCAGTGAGCGCACAACCTACGAGAATCGGTATTTTGCAGCTTGCGTGCTAAAATAGTGCTACTTTTATTTTCAAAACAATATATAAAACCTGATTTGAAAACGTCCTTAAGAATATATTCTAGCGCAAATTTACTTTTTATTTTATTTTATTTTTTTGGTAAGCAAACCAGCACTTTCACAGACAAAGGGTGGCTTGATATATTAGTAAGAAAAAGTCTTCAAAGATAAAGAATGAAATGCAAGTCGAAGGCACGCCTGGCAGGCAGACAGAAGTCGGACTGTATAGGCCAAATTCTTCAGAGGTTTGGTTTCCGCTTGGGCTCAGCTTTCTTTCTGAATCTGTGCACCTAAAGAAAACAAACTGTAATCCTATCTGGGGCCTTCACTGGGATTACTTCACCTGGTGAAAACAAAGGTTGCCAGCTATTCCAGACATGGACAATCCAAGCACACCCAGCTATGCAGTCGTTACAAATATGTTCCAAATTACAAGAAATCTGATATGTTGTAAAAGTGAGCCTGCAGCTACATATCTGAACTCTTACTGTGCACAGTGTAAATTTAGTTACTAAGGGGTCCTTTTACTAAGGTGCGCTGAAAAGTGGCCTGCGCTGGTGTAGACGCATGTATCGGATGCGCGCAGGTTCACTTTCCAGTGCACCTGCAAAAAAGGCCTCTATTTTGGGGCCAAAAATGGACGTGCGGCAAAACGAAAATTGGCACGCATCCATTTTGGGCCCGAGACCTTACCGCCTCCCATTGACTTAGCGCTAAGGTCTCGCGCGTTAACTGGACAGTAATCGTCGGTGTGCGTACAATGACGATTACCGCCCGGTTAGTGCCGCACGCCGGAAAATTGCCAGCGTGCCTACTGGACGCACATTACAAACTGAAATTGCTGCCCGGGCCAAGCGATAGCCAGACAGTAGTTCCAAACTGGCGTGCATTGGACGCACGTAGGCGCCTACGCGGCTTAGTAAAAGGGTCCCTAAACCTTACATACAATAATCCAGTTAGAAAAATATTGCAGCTTAATTTCGGTTATACTGTTGATGAAGCACTCGAATTGGTTTCATTTTGATTCTGTAACACAGTTCTTGTGAAAATCATCATTATTTTTTTTTTCATGCCACTTGGCCTTGAGTAAACTTGTTTTGTTTTAAGGTTACTACAGCAAAATGGACCTCGTTGCTTTCCTTCCTACCTTTCTTTCTCTGACCTGCAGGATATGGACTTTGCCGCTTCTCGGGAGCAGCTCTTCCACCCTTGTTGGTGATTGCAGAGTTTGTAACGCAGTAGGTTATCTCAGGGCGAACAAATAGCCCATGTGAACACCGGGGCTTTTCTGTTCCAGCTGGCTTTTCAAGTTCTAAAGAAGGCTCTGGGGTTTGTAGAAAAGTATTTCTTTTTTTTTTAACCCTTTACTGTTGGGTAGTGTTAAAAAGAAAATACAGAAGGCTAAGGAATAGGAGTTGAGCAAGGACTAGAAAAGAAATTGTGTGCCATTGTGTTATTTGAGTTAGTTTGGGTTATTTATTTATTTATTTTTTTTACTTCTACAGTCTGTGCCCTGATTGTGACTGGATAGATTTGGACGGGCTGTAGTGGGGCTTCGATAACTACATAAGAAGTTGGAGGACAAGGCCAGTGCTGGGCGGACTTCTACAGTCTGTGCCCTGAAAATGGCAAGGACAAATCAAGGTCATGTATATATATGTAGTATCACATCATACCTTAAGCGAGAGCTGTTTGTTTGTACTATTGAACTATGTGATTTGCAGCTTGGAATATATTTAGTAGACATTTAATATTTAGTAGGAATATAGTGGGCCTTAAAAATTTCTTGATTATAATGTATACGTTATTGTAATTGATCTGTAACTAGTCTGTATCGGTCCTAGCTTCAACTTATTTTGTATCATTCTATGCCAATAAAACAGAGTAATTAAAAAAAAAATTACTGCATGCTAAATTGATTTAGGTGTTCATTTTGGCAATCAATAGAAATAAAATAAAACATAAGAAAAGAAAGTAAGGTGATACCTTTTTTATTGCACTAACTTACACCTGTGTTTACAAAGGTGCGTTATATAGGCGCGTTAGCATTTTTAACGCATGTAAAACGCTAACGGGCATCAAACGCTAATGCACCTATAGGAATGTATTGGCACATTAGCGTTTAATACGCCTTAAATTTAAATTACTAATTATCAACAACCGTTACAAAATGTATTAACAATCTTTATTAAACTCTTTTTTTCTTCATCATTACTACTTTTCCACTGTTGTTTGAAAAACTCCCGAATCACTATCACACATAGAGGGGCATAATTGAACAAAAACGTCTATCTCCATGGATGTTTATCTCCGAGAACGGGTCCGTGAAGGGGCGGACCGAACCGTATTTTCGAAAAAAATAGACGTCCATGTTTTATTCGACAATTTGTGAGCTGGGCGTTTTTCTTTTTCAGCGATAATGGAAAATGAAAGCGCCCAGCTCAAAAACGAATAAATCCAAGGCATTTGTTCGTGGGAGGGGCCAGGATTCGTAATGCACTGGTCCTCCTCACATGCCAGGACACCAACCGGGCACCCTAGGGGGCACTTTTACAAAAACAAAAAAAAAAAGGTAAAAGAGCTCCCAGGTGCATAGCACCCTTCCCTTGGTGTTGAGCCCTCCAATCCCCCTCAAAACCCACCGCCTACAAGTCTACACCATTACTATAGCCCTAAGGGGTGAAGGGGGGGCACCTACATGTGGGTACAGTGGGTTTGGGGGGCGGTTTGGAGGGCTCCCATTTACCAGCACAAGTGTAACAGGTGGGGGGGGGATGGGCCTGGGTCCACCTGCCTGAAGTCCACTGCACCCCCTAATAACTGCTCCAGTGACCTGCATACTGCTGCCAGGGAGGTGGGTATGACATTTGAGGGGTGAAAATAAAAAGTTGTGAAACGGCATATTTTGTGGTGGGAGGGGGTTTGTGACCACTGGGGGAGTCAGGGAAGGTCATCCCCGATTCCCTCCAGTGGTCATGGAAAAACAGGGTCCAGGAAAAGTGCCCTAATTCTCGCTAAAACGCATATTTTTTTCCATTATCGGTGAAAGGCGCCCATCTCTGATCGCCCGATAACCACGCCCCAGTTCCGCCTTCACCACGCCTTCGACACGCCCCCGTCAACTTTGTCCGCATCCGCGACGGAGTGCAGTTGAAAACGTCCAAATTCGGCTTTCGATTATACCGCTTTAATTCGTTTTTGTGAGATAAATGTCTATCTCCCGATTTGGGTCGCAATATAGGCGTTTTTCTTTTTCAATTATAAGCTGGCTACTCATTCATATCATCTACAAACAAACGCTATAAAATAACACTAGTTCATACACAGATAGTACATCCACTCCGAAAGGTTGTAACATACAAAATCCTCAATGCTTAAACGATTCAATGGATTTAAATGTATTTATATTTTTTTGCTTTCAATAGTCCCAGACCACGGGTCTTTCTTATAGGCTCACTTTAAGTTCACCAGAAAGTATTCCAACACCTTTAGAGCCTTTCTTCTTCAAACAAAAATCCATATAAATTCGTATCCCACAATAGACTGTGATTTAAAATGTTCATCTTATTAGTTATGTAGCCATAGCCAACTTCGGGTAGACGAACTCATTAATCTTTGCACAAGGTAATTTGTTTCTTCATAAGTTAGCCACTACCGGGCCATTACAACAAATTTCTCTCCTCTTCTCGTTGAGGCAACCAAAATCAGACCCTACACGATCATGTTTCGCTTTGTAAGCATCTTCAGGGGTCAACAGATTGGCTCTGCAAGGTTGTCGAGCACTCAACAGCAACTGATGTGCCAGTGGTAACGTATACAAGAACGCCCAAACATGCGTGTTAAATTTAAAGGCGCGTTAAAAATGCTAATGCACCTTAGTAAACATACCCCTTAGTACATTTTTTGAGTAGCTTTCGAAGGTAACCCTTCTTCATCAGATCTGAAAGCAGATAGATGTCTTCAAAGGCCTTAAACAATGTACATCTGCTACAAATGTCCAAATCCTGATTTTAGCAAGGCGTGAACAACAGCGCCTGGATAAAGTGCTCGAAATATGATGAAGAGTTAAGGTAAAAGCAAAGCCGCAGCTTAGTTCAAACAGACGCTATGGCGCCAAAATTGTCACACCTTTCGGCTTCAAGTACTGTTATATTTGACCCCTGAGGCAGGCAGGCATTCCCGTCGAAACACGGCCCATGTCTGGTCTCTTCTGGTGCCTTAATAAACTACTCTTTTGACGATGCTCCCTGGTGAAAGTCAGTGTATTATCTTGTACTCCTCTGGTAAAGTTAGCGCACAGGCTATTAATGGAAAAAAAAAAATAGAAATTTGGGGGGTTTACCAAGCCACGGAAAACGTGCCTTATTGCATGGTAAAGACCTGCAAGTGGACGCACTGAGGCCACTTTTAACAGCAGTTTAGGGGTCCTTTTACTGAGGTGCGCTGAAAAGTGGCCTGCGCTGGTGTAGACGCATGTATTGGACAGGTGCAGGTTCATTTTACATAAGTAATGCCACACTGGGAAAAGACCTGCAAAAAAGGCCCTGTTTTTGGCCTAAAATGGACATGCGGCAAAATGAAAATTGGCGCACGTCCATTTTGGGCCTGAGACCTTACCGTCAACCATTGACTTAGCAGTAAGGTCTCACACGTTAACCAGGCAGTAATCGTCAGGGCGCGTACAATGCCGATTACCGCCTGGTTATTTATTTACTTATTTATTTAAGGTTCATTTATAGCCCACAATTTCCCACTCATGCAGGCACAATGTGGCTTACAGTAATAAAAAACAAAAAAAGTTAGGAAAGTTTACAATATGAGAAAATAGTGCAGGGAAGACAAAGGATAGACAGAGGGAGCAGCAACTAACAATAGAAACTAAGCAGGGAGGGGAACATGAAGGGCATATCAATCAGAAGAGTAGTTGAGGGAGTAAGTTTTAGCAAATAAGCAAGTCTTCAGCAGCCTTCTTGAAGAAGAAGTGGTCCACCTGCGTTTTGAGGTGCTGCGGGAGAGCATTCCGGTATTTAGGGCACCAGTAGCGGAAAGAGGAGGAGAAAATCTTCTTATACTTGATACCCTTGCAGCTTGGGAAGTGTAGATGGAGGTAAGATCGTGATGCAGGCGTGGCATTCCTGGGCAGAAGGTCAATCAAGGGGAACAAATAGACCGGAGCAAGCCCATAGATGATTTTGTGGGTTAAGGAGCAGAGCTTAAACATAATACGCTCCTGTACAGGTAGCCAGTGGAGTCTGAAGCGCAATGGCTCGGCATGTGCAAAACGGTGTCCACCCAGAATCAGTCTCGCGGCAGTGTTCTGGACTGTTTGGAACTTTTTCAGTAACCT